>NC_134490.1:10264859-10287710 GCF_040206685.1 Ascaphus truei | reverse complement strand
CATCCAATGTGACAAAACAAAACAGTGTATTTTCGTCACATTGGATCTTGCTCTGGACTTCTTTGTTTCTTGTTTTATACAATTAGCCACGCCCGGTAGCACTCCTTTTGACACTTCTATACATATATATATATATATTTGGTAATTTGGGGGGGGGTTCTGAGAGCTTGCTGGGTATCTGTGTGTTTGTTAACTTTGTCCAGCTGGTCTCAGCTGTTTTGGAGGTTAAAAGCTCGTCCATCCCCAGTATCCAAGTAAGCAGGTTTTCTTTTCATGCAGCTGGTTGCAACAGGTTCAATGCCAGGACCATCCTTCCTTTAATTATAGAGGTAAATAAGGATTTTAATCGGTTTGTGTTAGGACCTGCGATATTATGGTCATGCCTTGAAAGTGGCTCGCAGGCTTATACGCTTTGGCCAAAGGGTTAACTAAATGACCATTTTTCAAGAGATACTGTATATAGGTATTTCACTGTGTATTTTGCTCACATTGGATGTTGCTCTGGACTTCTTTGTTTCTTGTTTTATACGATAAGCCATGCCAGTAGCACTCCTTTTGGCACTTTTATACATATTTATATTTTGTGGTAATTTTGGGGTGTTTCTGAGAGCTTGCTCAGTATCTGTGTGTCACAGACAACCAGGAGTCTCTTGAGACACATTTCACAGGGTCAGAGATGAAGCAGCCTGCGTGAGATAGAAAGGAATTATGTTAGAGTTACCAAGATAAGAGAGAGCAATATCTGAACCCAACTTCTGCAATAAGTGTTAACTAGAATGATTCATGTGTACATTCGGTGAGATTATTATTTATTATGCAACTATGAGTTTTTAGTTGAAAGTCATTTTGAGTTGTTCTTTTATATATAATTTGTACATTTTTACTTACATTCACATATAATTTAAATATGAACCATTGTAAATGAGTGCAAATCTGTCACTGTTATCTGCATTGTTGGAAAAACAATAAAAGAGAAATATATCTATTTGCCTCCATCTTGCGTAGGGTCGCGCATGCGCAGTGGAGTGCCAGGAGTCTTGGCGGCCATTACAAGGTTTGCGCAAGTGCAGAAGGAGTCGCGGCGGCCATTACCGAGTCGCACATGTGCTGCACGCTAGGCGCACGCGGTGGCAATAGGGAAAGGCTCCGCAAGGGACTACAGCTCCCAGCAGCCCACGGGGCTGCTAACCACATGTTGCGCGACAGCCAATAGGGCTGCAGTATTCCCCTGCAGGGATTAGTTACATTTTGCACGCTGACACCACGGTAGGTAGTCGGAGCTGGGACACAGGGGAGGTTGTAGGTGCAGGGCGTCTGTGGCCCCTGCACTAGGCCAGGTATCCTCCTAGGCCCCGACTCACAAGTCAAGAGTGTAGCTGCTACAGGGACAGGCCCTTAGGTAGGGACACTGCCCCATTAGCTGCTTACGTTCAGGGACACAGCTGCAACGCTGCGCAGCCCTGATGATTGTGGTCTAGGACCAGATCAACCTGAAAGGTTTAGAGACTGTCTTCGTGTGGGACACTCCAGCGGGATACCACCCCACGCAGAGGTGGACTCGTCGCAGATGACATTACTGGATTGGCAGATCCCAACAGATTCCAATCGGCGTGCCCGGGTGTGGACACACCCGGCAGGTACCTCACCACAACACGTGCACCAACCAACAACTCAAATTAGTGAGCAGTGCGGTCTCACACATTGGGGTTGGGTGTGGGACTCTTGGGACATGGTGTTGGGAACACGTTGTTGGGTGACGGCCATGCAAGGCTTGGTGGGTAGTTGTACCATATTAGTGACCATTAGAACTGTTATACCTCTACCATAGATATAGGGAGCGATGTGGGAGGTATAGGGGGTGATGAGGAAGGGCATATGGGTGATAGGGGAGAGGTGTAGGGGCACATGAGTGATGGGGGAGAGGTGTAGGGTGCATATGGGTGATCAATGTTTAATGAATAACCGTTAAAATCTGCTAGATTGGCGTATATAACGCCAGGTACAGCTAGTATATATATATAATTTATATAAAGGGCTTCGGTATGTTTCCGTAAAAGGTTCCGCTGTTACAGGGTTGCTAAGCAACAGTAAAGTTTTATCTGCAACAACCGTAATGCCTCCTCAGGGAGAGGAGCAAGGAAGGGAGGAGACAGGGAGAGAGACAGCAAGTAGGGGAGAGGCAACAGAGAGAGACAGCAAGGAGAGGACACGGAGAGACAGCAGGAGGGTAGAAGAGACAGCAAGGAGGAGAGGAGACAGTGAGAGACAGCAAGGAGAGGAGGAGACAGGTGGATGACGAGGAGGAGGGAAAATAAAGCAGTGTGCACATTGGGCAGGGGGAAGTGCAAAGAGAGGGGAGGAGAGACAGCAAGGTGAGTAGGACGATGAAGTAGAGAGACAGCAAGGAGAACAGACAGATGAGATGAGTAGGAGAGGAGGGTGTATTGTGCACAGAGAGGAGCAGACACAGTAAGGCAGGGAGTGCAAAGAGAGGAAGGAGAGAATACAAATAAGAGCAGGGCATGATGGCGGAGAGCGTAAGGCTGGGAAGAGTGGACAAACGACAGCAAGGCATTACAGGGAGGGGTGAAAGCAAAGAGTAATGTTTTATTAATAACCTTTAAGGTCTGCTGTACCGGCGTATGTTACACCGGGTACTGCTAGTTTCTATTTAATTCATAATGTAAGAATGCAACTGATCAGAAAATTGTGTCCAGAACACTGTGAGGTCACCAGTGACATCAGAATGCGAGAGTGTGGTAAGTTACAGCTGCTGCCATTTGCCTGGAGTAGGCAAACAGTAAGCAGCTAACAGCATTGTGAGGTCACATGAGCTCATCAGGACATCATAATACACTGAGTGTTGGTGAGATATAAATGCTGAAGCCAGGAGGAGTTATCATTCATATCAACATGGTACAGCGACTGGCAAGTAGGACTGAACTCCAGCAATTACATTGTGATCTGGGAGGTGACATATGATGTTACCGTCTGTCATGCGGTTGCCACTGTATCCATGGATATGAATTATGTGAATAAATTGATAAAATGTTTATATCCCTTTAAGGTGAATCTTGATACTGAAAATGCTTTATAAGTACTAGATATATGAAATCCTTTATTATACATCTGTATACTTCCATTAATTGATATAGCTTTATATAATAATAATGATGCTGGTAACTTAAAACATCAGTAGTTGTGTTTTTAAATTTATCCATTATATGTTCTGTTTTGTTTTTAAGATTTCTCATGTGTATGTTGTAAATACCTTGTTGTGCAGCCATTGCTATGGGGATTGTTGTGGAGATAGTTATCCACTTTAATGATTAATTTACCACAGGTGAGGTTTAAATACGTTCCCTGTTCCTATTGGTGGCATACACTCACCACTCCCTATATCTATTTGGCTGCCATACACTATCAGCACTCTTTGAAAAAGTCCATAGCCTGGACGAAACATGTTAGAGTGGTTGCCTGATGTTTGCTGCTAGCGATCAATAAAGTTTTTTAGACATCCATGCGTTGGCTGCTGAAGTTGCTGTGAACCACGGACCATCCTACCCCCTTCTTCCTGAACTCCAGCAAGACTACAGCTACACTGTTTACCAAAAAGAGGATCAAGGCACACCCGCCAATCACCCTCAACGGAGAGGCTGTCAAATGGGAGCCAAACAGCTCTTACCTAGGTGTAATCCTAGATAGCAAACTAAGCTGGAGAAACCACATTGAGAAGATTCAACAGAAGGCAACAACCAAGCTGGCAGCACTGTACCCTCTGCTGAAGACAAGGACCATGCCCATCAAGAGCAAAGTCAATGTGATCAAGGCGATCATTAGACCCACAATGACATACGCCTCCCCGGTGTGGAGTGGTTGCCACCAACATCAAAGATCATCTCTCCAAAAATTACAGAACAAGGCGCTGCGGATTGCGTCCAACGCTCCACTTCCTACAAGAATAGCAGACCTTCATAGGGAACTGGGTATCGAGATGTTAGATGAACATCTAAAGAAGCTCAACAAGAAATTCTACAAGGAACTGGACCAGAACTCAAACCCGCTGATCAAGAAGCTTGCTGCGATCTCTACAAACCCATTTGACCGCTACCCACGACCCATCACAGTGCTGAACCTGTGAAACCAACTCAACTGTGGCAAGTAACACAGATCAAGAAGCTTCCTAAAGAGTGCGACAATACACTCAACAAGAGAACTTGGAGTAATGAGGCTCAAGCCTCGGTATCCAATATCACCACTGACAGATTTAATCTGTCAGTCAGAACAGAACGGTCAGTCAGTTATCATTCATATACAGCATGGAGCAAAGGAGGAGGAGGGTTTCCTTGTAACATCATCAAGGGATGGGATGCCAGTCCACATGTGCATGTTACATTTAGATAGTGGTGGAATTGGCTGAATATTCTCCTTAATAACAGCAGTTTCCCTCACAAACAAATGGGTTTGTTTTTGGAGTCCAGCCATCTTCCTCCACATACAGTTCAGCCCCTTCCCTCCCCTCCTCCCCCCCACACACACTTTCCTAACACTCAGTGACTATTCCTTCTCTCCCTCTCCGCAGGAATCTCACACAGGCAGGAAGCCAATCAGGATGCAGCACGACCGCACTTCCCTGTCACTTCCCTGTCAATCCTGAAGATGTCCCTGGCCCAGGGCCTGAGAAAGAGTGCCCGGCCGAAAACACGGGGTCTGCAAGAGAGTGCCCAGCCAAAAACACGGGGTCTGCAAGAGAGTGCCCATCCAAAAACACGGGGTCTGCAAGAGAGTGCCCATCCAAAAACACGGGGTCTGCAAGAGAGTGCCCATCCGAAAACACGGGGTCTGCAAGAGAGTGCCCGGCCAAAAACACGGGGTCTGCAAGAGAGTGCCCAGCCAAAAACACGGAGTCTGCAAGAGAGTGCCCATCCGAAAACACGGGGTCTGCAAGAGAGTGCCCATCCGAAAACACGGGGTCTGCAAGAGAGTGCCCGACCAAAAACACGGCGGCCTGTCAGAGTGTGCCCGGCCGAAAATACGGGGTCTGCAAGAGAGTGCCCGGCCAAAAACACGGGGTCTGCAAGAGAGTGCCTGGCCAAAAACACGGGGTCTGCAAGAGAGTGCCCGGCCAAAAACAACCTGTTTGTTAGAAATCTTCGTGGACGGTGTCACAGACCCTTACAAAGAGTATGTGTGGATGAAACCTGGTAACCCTACTCTGGTGCAGCAAGCATTAGAGAAAGTTGCATCTGATCTATATGAGCCGGGTGTTTGCAGCTTCCTATTAAATACCATAAAGTCCAATGCACTTTACAATTATGTCAGCAGCAGCAGCCACCTCTCGGGTGGAATCCCAACCACATATATCAAACATATCATTATCCAATTGCTAGGAGAGATAAGCCAAAAAGAAAAACAATGGGGTGTATAGATCTCTCCACCCCACCATTGCGATGTTATCTGGATTCATGGCTAAGGCTGGGTCCCCAGTGCCTCCGCTGCACGCGCGCCCGCGAGGCTGGCGGCGCGTGCAGCCGATTCCCCGGTCTGCAGTGAGCTGCAGGAAGAGAGACCAGGGGGGCGTGGCGGGGGAGTGACGGGGGCGCGGCCATGACATCACCCGGCAGGTTCGCCCTCATTGGCTGAGAGCAGGAGAAACTCGCCACAGCGCTGCGGCCCCCCCTCGCAGCGGGCCCGGCGCCATTGAGGGGAGGGCTCTTGTCCCTGCAGCGTCCGCCACAGCGGGCGCTGCAGTAGCATGCGGGGCCTCAGCCTAAGGCTGGAAGATGAAACTGCTGCAGCAGTGAAACACATTGCCTGGAGTGGGGGTAGGTAGCTGGAGAGAGAGAGAGAATGTGAGAGGAGTATGGAAATTACAGCTCTCTTATTTCTGTTTCCCACTAGCTCTTTTAAAGAAAAAGGTATTTATTGTAGAAAGTCTCTCCCCTTGGCCGATATTACAGTATAAATGTTACACTATGTGGCTGTAGCAGTGATTCCCAACAGGGGGTTCAGGAACCCTTAGGAGTTCACAAGAGGTCTCCAAGGGATTCACTAAATGAAATATGTAATGGCGGATTCCAGGCAGTATAGTGTGAGGCCAGTGTGAGGACCCCCCCACCCTCCCCAATCTATAACTACCCTGCCCAAGGTCCATAACTAACCTCCCACCCCCCCAGGTCAATTACTGCCCCTTACCTGATCCATGACTTCTCCCCCACTGACCCTAATCTCCTCCACCCCCCTAAAGGATTCCCTCCCCCCCCCCCCCAGAGTGCCATAGGGTGGGGATTAATGGCGGGGGGCTTTCATTTGTCCTGGGCCCAAGATTTCTGTTAGCGGCCCTGTGTATAAGTATTGTGTGTGTGTGTGTGTGTGCGTGTGCGTGTGTGTGCAGTGCTATCTTAAGATACGGGCTAACAGGGCCCCAAACTTTCAGGGGCTCCACAAATACTATGGACCAAATTATTAGTAGTTCTAACTTAATGCAGCAAACATTACTTAATTATCCTTTTTTTTAATTTCTGTGATTACAGTATATTGCTTTTAATTTTATATAGCCTAACTTTTTTTTTATTAAAAAAAAGTTATTCAAAGATAATGTTTCTACAGTTTTTAATGGGATCAGTAACTTAATTGATTTGTCGGAAATGTATTAAAAAAATAACGCACAACAATACACTATCACAGCATGGCAAACTGGAGCCAACAGTTCCTAACATGGGAATTGCTTTAGGAATTTTCCTATCTGTGATTTGCCACAAACTGCGAAGGTGAAAGGTCTTTAAAACTTATAAAGAGCGAGCTCCGCAGTTTCTGCTTCATCCGAGACTGAGCTTTCTTGGATGATCTTATTTGTGACTTTGCAAATAAAAGCCTCAGAAAGAGACACGTAGATAATAAAAGGTTTGTGTTTGTAGAAATATTTGCAGAATTTCAATAAACATTTGGAATGTTGTCAAAACATAATGTTCTTGTATTTAAATGTGACCTTTGTGGGTGCGGTCCCCAATTCACACTTGGCCCCGGGCCCCAAAAAAATCTTAAGATAGCTCTGTGAATATACAGTATATGTCTGTGTCTGTGTGTGTATATATATATACAGTTTAGGTCCGGAAATAATTGGACACTGACACAATTTTCATCATTTTGGCTCTGTACGCCACCACAATGGATTTGAAATGAAACAACTTAGATGTAATAGAAGTGCAGACTTTCAGCTTTAATTCAAGGGGTTCAACAAAAATATCGTATGAAACGTTTAGGAATTGCAACCATTTTCATACACAGTCCCATTATTTCAGGGGCTCAAATGTAATTGGACAAATTAACACAATCATAAATAAAATGTTAATTTTTAATACTTTGTCGAGAATCCTTTGCAGGCAATGACTGCTTGAAGTCTGGAATGCATGGACATCACCAAACGCTGGGTTTCCTCCTTGGTAATGCTTTGCCCGGGCCTTTACTGCAGATGTCTTCAGTTGTTGTTTGTTCGTGGGTCTTTCTGCCTTAAATTTTGTCTTCAGCAAGTGAAATGCTTGCTCGATCGGGTTGAGATCAGGTGATTGACTCGGCCATTGCAGAATATTCCACTTCTTTGCCTTAAAAAACTCCTTGGTGGCTTTCGCAGTATATTTTGAGTCATTGTCCATCTGTAAAGTGAAGCGCCGTCCAATCAACTTTGCTCAGTTTGGCTTAATCTGAGCAGACAATATATCCCTATACACTTCAGAATTCATCCGGCTGCTTCTGTCTTCTGTCACATCATCAATAAACACTAGTGACCCAGTGCCATTGTAAGCCATGCAAGCCCATGCCATCACACTGCCTCCACCGTGTTTTACAGATGATGTGGTATGCTTCGGATCATGAGCCGTTCCAAGCCTTCTCCATACTTTTTTCTTCCCATCATTCTGATACAGGTTGATCTTAGTTTCATCTGTCCAAATAATGCTGTTCCTGAACTGGTCTGGCTTTTTTAGATATAGTTTGGCAAAGTCTAATCTGGCCTGTCTATTCTTGAGGCTTCTGAATGGTTTGCACCTTGTGGTGATCCCTCTCTATTTGCTCTCGTGAAGTCTTCCCTTTATGATAGACTTGGATAATGATATGCCTACCTCCTGGAGAGTGTTCTTCACTTGGCTGGATGTTGTGAAGGGGTTTTTCTTTACCATGGAAAGGATCATACGATCATCCACCACTGTTGTCTTCCGTGGACGTCCAGGCATTTTTGTGTTGCAGAGCTCACCAGTACGTTCTTTTTTTCTCAGAATGTACCAAACTGCTGATTTGGCCACTCCAAATGTTCTTGCTATCTCTCTGATGGATTTTCTTTTTTTTGGCAGCCTAAGGATACCCTGTTTCACTTGCATTGAGAGCTCCTTTGACCGCATGTTGTGGATTCACAGCAACAGCTTCCAAATGCGAATGCCACACCTGGAATCAACTCCAAACCTTTTACCTGCTTAATTGATGATGAAATAACGAAGGAATAGCCCACACCTGTCCATGAAACAGCTTTTGAGTCAATTGTCCAATTACTTTTGGTCCTTTGAAAAAGAGGGGGCTACATATTAAAGAGATGTAATTCCTAAACCCTTCCTCCAAATTATATATGAATACCCTGAGATTAAAGCTGATAGACTGCACTTTAAGCCCATATTCATTATTTAACTGTAACTTGAATTTATTTTGGTACACAGCCAAAATAACAAAACTTGTATCAGTGTCCAATTATTTCCGGACCTAACTGTATATATATATAGTGCAGAATAAATGAGTTCTTCAGTATTAGGTGATACCTTTTTATTGGACTAACAATTTATGTCAGGACAAGCTTTCGAGAGTTCTCCTCTCTTCTTCAGGTCAAACGGCTGTCTGTGGGTTTACTGGCTATGCATCTTAACCCTGGCTGTGCTCAAAGCTGTGACCATGCAGCAAGCTTAATCTTATAGGGAACCATGTTTAAAATGGTTTTGAAGCAAAAAGTGGCACTGTTTGCTCATTTGCATGTCATTTCCCAGAATCCCTTGCTGCAGTGGAAGTGCTGTGTGCTGGGTGACAATGGTAAAAGGTGGGGTTGCAGACCTGTCTAAGGCCTCGGGCATGGTCAGCGCTTAGGCGCTGATCCATGCTGAGGCGCGCTGCTGCTCGGCACTGAGCCCCTGCAGCCGCAATGAGAGCGGCTTTAGCAGGGGCTCGCACACGCTTCCGCACGCCTGCGGAAGCGTGTGTCTTAACAAATGTTACGTTTCAGAGCTCGCAGAGCGCAGGGCCGGTCACGTGAGCGGTTGGCGAACCGCTCCATGACGTCACTGGCCCGCCCCCAGACACGCCCACGGACGGCGCGCGCTCTAAGGCCAGGGAAAGCACCGCTATCCCTGAGCCTCAGCGCGCCTTCGCACGGGCGAAGTGTCTATGGACTAAGCCTAAGACATGCAAATGAGCATACAGTAATATTTCAATTTTCTATATGCTTTGCTGTGGAGGGTTTTTGTCACTTTTTTTACTCACCATAACTTAACTAAGCACACACACACACACACACTCTGTGCGTGTGTATATGTGTGTGTCTGTGTATAAGTGTATATATGTATGGTGTGTGTGTTTTTTCTGTGTGTATATATATATATATATATATATATATATATATATATATATATATATATATATATATATATATATATGTAACGGTTTTTCCAGGCCCACCCAATCTCACATTGGCCCCTGTGGTCTACTGGCCCCATTACATGTATGTATAGCATGTGGTGCACCTGCTGGCTTACAGGACTCCTGAGTCTCCCACTGGGTTGGTATGGGGATATCAGCATGACAGGCATCTGAGGTAGTGGGGATTCAGTCCTACTCACATCTGATGCAGCGCCTCCACCTCATCAGGATCTCTGCGGCCGCAGGGGGATGTGTCTGATGAGGACCTCCGCTGTGGTGCCTCCTTCTGTTTAATGACTCCACACATACACAGCAAGGGTCTGGTGAATCTGGGCATCTTTATTGACATCATCATGCAGACTGCCCCTCACAGCGGTCGTCCTAGCCGCTCATCTTGGTGTAGTACATCCTTTCAGAAGTTCTTTCCCTCCCAATGGAGTTGGGTCACCTCTCCCCTCAGGGAGATCGCCACCTGTGTCAGGTCCCTGATCACAGTGTAGATACTATTAATTATATCTGACAGCCTTAACTGTTGAAGACCTCCAGAACTGGATCATAACTGATCTCTTGATTAACACTCTCCAACCACTACAGAACCCCGACTGACCTGAACCACTAACTTTAGGCAGTGCAGTGTCTTATATAGACTCAGAAAACAGCCACACCTCTTGTGTCACTAACAGTGGACACAGAGCATGTTACCACTCCCATTGTGTACATATGACACCTCACCAGGGTGTGAGGGCAAACCTCCATGATTGATGCTGGCATCCTGCATACTTACCAGGTTTACTGCCAGCATGTGAAAGAACTGTATACCATTTTTATACATGGCTACATGTATATATATATATATATATATATATATATATATATATATATATATATATATATATATATATATAAATATATATATATATATATAGTGTGTGTGTGGTATCTCTGCATGTATACATATACATACACATACATATATACAGTACACAGCTTTCCAAGAACTAGTGCATACTGGGTCGTGCCACCCACCTCCCAGTGTTGGCAGCCTTGAGAGCCACCCCCTCTATCTCTCACACCCTCACCTGTCTCTCTTCCACCTCCACCTCTCTCTCCCACACCCCCACCTCTCAATAACCCACCTCCCCCAATACACACTAAGCCCGCACCGTACACATAATAACCACCCCATCTCCTGAATAAATATACTAAGCCCCAATACACAACACCCGCTCACCCAAAACACATAATAACCCCAATACACATAACCCACCTCCCCAAATAACTCAGACACACACCAGTCACATATTATAGAAAGCTGTTGTTTGACACATATGCCTAAACTTTTCTGTTCTCTCCTGCCTCATTCTATTACAACAGCCATTACCAGCCTCGGAAAATGAAAATTAATTGGCTTCTTCCCAAACTCCATCACTAATGGGGAGCCTTACTGATAATAACATGGGGAGGGTTACTGATAATAACATGGGGAGGGTTACTGTTAATAACTCTAAAAGCTATGTGTGTTAAAATAAAAAGCATTCACCTTTATCACATAGTACAGGGGTGCACAAAGTGGGGGGCGCAAGATTTTTCAGGGGGTGCGGCGGTTGCCGAGGCCCCGCGCTCTTCCCCAAGGCATTTAAATAAAATGCCGGTGGGGTCGCGTGAGGCCTCCGCAATGTCTCCTACCTTGTCTTCGGCAACGCGTCGCCATGGCAACGTGGCATCATGACATCACGTTTTCATGGCAACGTGACGTCACTTGACCCCCTGCTGCGTCATTTGACGCTGAAGACAAAGAAGGAGGGGAGCGCGAGCCGGTGAGGAGAGCAGGCGGGGGTGCACAGGGGGGAACATTTGCGCACCCCTGACATAGGAACAGACTTCTATCTATAGTTTTTTTTTTTTTATATATACGCACGCACATACACATACCTATATTATACGTGCGTCTGTGTATGGTTTGTGCGCACCCTGATTCTTGGGCCAGGTGGTCGGCTTTCCCACCCCCCCCCCCCGGGCTAAATCTGCCAGCCCGCCCCTGTGAGGTTGGGGTATTTTATGGGAATTACTGTATGTTAGGGGTCAGTTGTATATGTGAGGGGTGTGGGCACATATATATGGAGGGTGCGGAGTCTATATGAAGGGTTGCGGTATATGAGTGGTGAAGGGTATATGAGGAGGTATGAGTATATATGAGGCTTGTGGGATAAATGTGACAGGTGTAGGGATATTTATAAGGGGTGTGGGGTTATATATATATATATATATATATATATATATATGTGTGTGGGGGGGGGTGTAGCTAAGGGTATGGGGATGTATATGAGGGGCATGGGGTTATCATAAACACGTGTATATATTTTCAGATGTGAAATGTTGGCGGTATGGGACTTCAGATAAAGCAGAGAGATGATTCATGGGTGTGGAATGTAGCAGTTTGTTTTCATTGTTCAGCTGCAGAGGGATAGGCTAAAGCTCGGGGCCATGAAGGGTCTCCAGTTACTAACTCCTCTGCTGTGCAGTGCTTTGCATGGAGCTTTGACAATTGAGGGTTCAAGAGGCAATCCAAGCATCTTAAAATATATATATGTATCCCCCTTCCCCTATGACTAAGGGCTGTTATATACTGCATGCGGGCTTGCGTGCCTATGCGAACGCGCGTACACGTGCCGCATGCTTTTCGTAAGTATACTGTGTTGAGTAAGTATACAGTGGTGTGTGTGTGTGTGTGTGTGTGTGTGTGTGTGTGTGTGTGTGTGTGTGTGTGTGTGTGTGTGTGTGTGTGTGTGTGTGTGTGTGTGTGTGTGTGTGTGTGTGTGTGTGTGTGTGTGTGTGTGTGTGTGTTTAATTTATTAATTATTAAAAAAAAAAAACATTGGTAAAAATAAAAAATGTATTAGATTTGTGCAGACACACAAATACATACACACATACATACATACACATGCATACATATATATACACACACACATATACATATGCATACATATATATACACACACACATATACATACATTCAGCGCCGGTAGCGGCGCGAAAAGATGAATTTCCTCATCTTCGCCGCTGTCTGTCGGCTCCCCTCCGTGCGCGCGCACATGTCAGCCAACTAAAATTCCGCGCACACGCCCAGCACTATAGAACGTGCCTAAGGGAACTACGTGTGCTGCTATACATGTGTGCTCACAGGAGTCCTAAGCCTCCAGCGCTGGGAGCCTGGGGTGAGTCTTTCTCCATATCAGCGCAGCGCCTCCACCCATGAGGGAAACCAGCGTTGGCGAGATAACCCCTCACAGGAACCAATCACAGTAATGAATAATACACCACACAATGTATATAACTAATCGTTACTGTACACACACTAACATATAATCACTGTACTCCTGTACCCACAGTGTACACTCAATGTCCCAACACTGGGTGATTCCCCCAAAGTACTGAGGGTGTGGTGGCACCAATAACCCTGTGTCCTTCCCAGTCAGTCCCACCCAAGTGTGAGGCAGCGCTACTCCCGTGAACCATTGGTGCACGTATACCTTCCTGGGCACTCCTGTACCAGGTACCGCTAGTGGAATAAGGATCAGTCAGGTCCCATGTAGCGGGGCCTCCGACATCAATACCCTCACTCCTTAGGGTCCTGATCCGCCTCGTGGGTGAGCTCCAGCTGGAGTGTCTCACCTAAATGTCTATGTGGCCTGTGACCTGGTACCAGACCGCAGGGCACCGTGTGGCCGTCCGGTCACCGGTATAATAACACTACTAACATTAAGGGGAAGAGTCCCTATCTGGGGCCTTCCCTGCACACTCCACTACAACGGCACTGCTCCCTGGACACTACCTGTTGCCTCCTCAGTCAGGATTCATCCACGGGCTCTCAGCCTGCAGAGGATAACCTGGTTTTCTTGCTGCAAGAGCCCTATTGGCTCAGACTGCCCCATGTGGTATTTCCTCCAGAGGATCCTGGGACTTTTAGTTCTGCGTTGCGTCTGCGGAGCCACCTAAGATAACTGCCGCACTTTTTACACTTCGCCGTTCTGCGCATGCACCCAAATTGCCGCCCCCCCCACACTCCCAATCTGCGCGGAGCTCCAGCGGCCTCCAATCAGCCAGGCAGTTCCCCCCTCGCACCGGAGGTAAGAAGGGGGACTCGGCTACATATATATTTTGTTTTAATATATGCCGCCTTTGTTTACCTTTATTGAACACAAATTACCTAAGTTGCCAATCGATTAGTTCTCCCGTGATTGATCATCAAAATCGTTCGCTAAATGGCCGCCTTTCAGTTTCAAATCAATCCTTCAGCCGGTGTAACTCAGCAGCTACAATGTATTCTTATATTACTACGGTAACATTATCTATTGTTACAGTTTTCTGCTCAAACTGCTGGGAATATTGGCAACAGATGATCACAAACAGGAAAGTGTTACAAAGAACTTGCACTGCTCGGAAAGTGTATAAACTATTCTATAGAAATCAAAGGATTATCAGTCTATTACTCATTAAAAATGGCATTGAGTTGAATTTAAAAAAAAAATAAGAGTAAGTATTATCTAATACTACAGAACTGACACACACACATGTAGGATATTGCTTGGAATGCTCATTTAAGCCATGTAAGATTAAATGAAAGCCTATGTGATTCATTGTTTTATAAGAAGACACGTCACTTTATCTTTGTGCTGAGAGAGGCAGCACAAAATATTATCCTTATGTGTCATAGGTTATTAAAATACACAATCAATTAAAGATCTTCTTCTTATTATAAGTTCATCCACACTCATTATCAGTCATTGCACAAAACTGCACGTCACAGAGTAAAAACATTGAGCCTTGGGACACCTTTGTTCTCAATATTAGGATGTGTTAAAGAATTGTATGTTTAACATGTTTTAAATTTAGATTTCAAACAGCACAGAGTAACATCACAAATAGATTCCGAACGAGCAGTGATTTCACGTGAGTTACAAAGTTCTGGGCAATGTGCAGACAATAAATAGTTGTGTGCCACATGTGTCTAAGGAAGGAGGAACTGCAGCTGCAACAAAATCCAACTGAGTGTTTGATCTAAAAAAAATGCACAAAATTGTATAACTGTGCCAAAGGCGATTTCCCTTCTACCAGAGTGGAAAAGTACAGAACATGAGGTCCACCCTGTCTGCAAGGGATGAAAACAATGGCTCTCAAAAATTAATTCCGCTACTTACTACCCCAATTATGATAACCATGGGCTGTTCATGCAGTGACCAATGGAAAGGGTTCTGCCGGAGGATACAAGGAGGGGCGTCCCACCACACATAAAAACACGCTGCTGGACCTGACTGCTATCTCTGCTGTTTGTATTTTTCACTCCTCTCCCCTGCAGCAGTTTTGGCACATTCTGAGCATGTCGTTTTTAAAGAAAGGACTCGGGGACGCCAAGCCAGATGACTTAAGTAAGTAATGTCTAAATATGTTGTAGTGCCTACGCAATCTCTGAGTGTATATTGCCCAAGCATTGCCGATCTCGGGCCACTGAACTGCAGCGAGAAGAATGACATTACAAACTAAAGAGCTAAGATACAGAACAGGAAGGCTTCACTGTCAGTCCCAGCATGTAGTTTGCACGGTCTTGTTGGTAGAAAGCAATGAACTAGGGAGGGCGGCTCAACTCCAGTCCTCATGCCCGTCCAACAGGTCAGGTTTTCAGGATACACCGGCTTCTGCACAGGTGGTTCAATCAGTCCCAGTTTCAGCACAGGTGGCTCAATCAGTCCCAGCTTCAGCACAGGTGGCTCAATCAGAGGCTCTGCCTGACCTGGCCTGAGGACTGGAGTTGAGCACCCCTAAACTAGGGGACTAACGTTGATGAGCCTCAAAAATAAAAATGACATGATAAGGTATTTGTTCTACTTTCTACACCACTGAATTTATCAGTAGTGGTATAAACGCTGAAGTATTATAATACTCTGTCCCAAAACAAGTGGGGCGCCCTCAACAATCAAAACGAGTCCTAGCTAAAACCATGGGATGAATAATTACTAAAGCCAGCTTTGTACAGGCCTGTGTTTTACATTGAGCTTATCCCGACATCCAGATGAGTAACAAAGTGCAGGTTTCTGTGTGTCACGTAGCACAAATCTGTCCTACTTTCTTGGCAACTCATTTCAAAGTTAGGTCAACCATCTCAGATTTTTGAGAGTCACAATTCATTATCAAAATGATGTTAAAGATATGTCGTAAGACAAATTTGTGGGTTGAAAGGTAACCATGAACATACTTCCTGATTTTATTCTGGAAAATGTGTCATCTGTTGATATTTCATCTCAACCCAAAGAAAAATGAATAGATATACCCCATCTGTCTTCCAAATCTCCTTAGTAGCCAAATTATCTGAATGTTCAATGTTGTCATAAGTGAGTGACACACATGCATACCTTATAGAGACGCCCAATGACATGTAGAGAGCTAAGAAATAGTGCAGCTTGCAGGGATTAAGAATTACTCACAAGGAAGACGTGACTTGGGGCAGAAGTTATAGCTCTGAGGTAAAGTCACTACCTGCAGTGGTTTCAATACCAATGTCCGCTCTCCTTGGGCAAACCACTATCTCAAGCACCAAAATGAGATTGTAATGTAAGCTGTACAAAGTATGCACTTTTTGTGCCTGCACAGCTATGTACAGTGCTGCGTACATTGGCCATGCTATATAGCAAACACAAAAGATAGTAAATACAACAGCTGTTCACGCAGTGACCAATGCAAAGGGTTTTGCCGGAGGGTATAAGGAGGATCCCTTATACACACACACAACACACCGAGACAAACACAGTTCTGGAGCAGACTGGTACCTGCTCTAAAGATTACACATTTTACTCTTTTCCTAAAGCAGTTTTAGCAAAGTGCTCCCAGGCCTACACTGGGTCGTTTTATATACAAGCAACATTAATATGTAAGGGAATCTAAATGAGTTCATGAGCATCTGCGGTCAGACATTGGGAGTTAATCTTTGTGTCTGTTTCGGGGTGTGCCCTGGGGACCTGTATTTTACCATGTGCTCCTGTGCAGTAGTTCTAACCTCACCTTCCCTTTGGTGCCAGGGCTCGGTGCTTGCACCTCTTCCTCCACCCATGTTATGCACCCAACCGCACTCATTCCCACCACACCCCAGGGTTAGAAGATTTTTGCTCCCTGCATATCTCTAGCATTGCTCAGCAGAGGTGGGTGTAGCTTTGCTTCTTTGCTGCTATACTAACAACAAAGTGGTTATGCAAAAATGTTGGAACTGCACCTGCCAACATCAGCCTGCCTGCATTTTCTCTACCCCTGCTTCTTACTTTCTACTTTTTATCACTTCTCTTTTTTCCATCTTCCTTCTTTTATTGCATAATATTTTCTCCGGCTATCAAACCCACTCCTCTTTCTGCAATCAGTGTGTCCTGTGCAAACTGAACTCTGCATCACTGCTCTCTACTGTACAGTAGCAGATGGGTAAAATATGGGATTTGCAAAACCACACCTCAAGATTCTCCTCTTTATTTCATATAATAACTTTATTTCATATAGCGCTTTCTCCCATTGGGACTCAAAGCTCATCACAATTACAGTATAGTGCGCGTACGCAGCACACGGGAATGTTACAGACACAGCCACTGCCCAGGTGCGCTTACAATCCATGATGTTGGTGCCTGAGGCACAGGGAAATAAAGTGAGTTGCCCAAGGTCGCAAGGAGCTGACACTGGGAATTGAACCAGGTTCCCCCAGATTCAAACTCAATGTCATTGTTTACAATCAGTATCTTACACACACACACACACACACACACACACACACACACACACACACACACACACACACACACACACACACACACACACACACACACACACACACACACACACACACACACACACACACACACACACACACACACACACACACACACACACACACAGTAAAGACACTGACTGTAAACAATGGCATTGAGTTTATATATATATATACCTGTCTAAGACATGCAAATGGGCATACAGGAATATTCCATTTGCTATATGCTTTGCTGTGGAGGGTTTTTGTCACTTTTGTTACCCACCATAACTTAACTAAGTATGGTAAACCCCATCCTCATTGCTTCTTTGCATAGCCAGTATCCCCCTGAGGAAGGTCCCATTTTGGGGGACCGAAACGTTGGGTTTCTTGATGTACCACTATTTTCACCAATACACTTTGTGAAGTTTTCTACAATTGAGTGCTGTCTCTTGTTTTACCAGACCTTGGAATGGTAACGTATGTATATATATATATATATATATATATATATATATATATATATATATATATATATATATATATATATATATATATATATATATATATATATATATATATATATATATATATATATATATATATATATATATACATATTTATTCAATGTAGAGTTTTTTTTTCATTGCTGATCCTTAATTAGCCCGCAATATCTTTTTGTTTACACCGGAAGGGCTTTGATTAATCCCTTCAACAATCTATATATTAGAAGAATGAAAATAAATGTTTCATTATTACTCTTGTATAGCACAAGATGTATTACCATACAGTAAATACATCAAATATAATGTTGGCTATTGGAAAACACAGATACAGAACACAAATAGAAGAGCCAAACATGATAAAGTCTTGCTTTCTTGTAGCCCTGTCTAACACTGCATAGTATAGCCCTGTCTAACCCTGCATAGTATATGCAGATGTTAATTGTAAAGGACTATACAGATACATGACTCATTGGGTGTGTTTTATGTCCTGCACCGGTTCAGCAACGTGCTTCATTCACGCCATTGTCACGACATACAATCCCTATGCTGCAGACACGGATTTTTCATGAGGAGCGGCTCAGTGAGTAAAGACACTGACTGGCACAGAGTTTGAAGCCTGGTTCAATTCCCAGTGTCGGCTCCTTGTGACCTTGGGCAAATCACTTTATCTCCCTGTGCCTCAGGCACCAAAAACATAGATTGTAAGCAGGGACCTGTGCAAAATGTCTCTCTAAAGCACTACGTAAAACTAGCAGCGCTATACAAGAACCTATTATTATTATTATTATTTTGGATGGTGACATTTTAGCTTCCTATCCAGTTTATTACATGGATTCCCTTTTTTATTATTATTATTTATAACACATCAACATATTCCATAGCACAGTACAATAGGGTTGGCAGACAAAAACACAATAAAACAACAAACATTGACATACATTGTTACAGTAGGTAAAGTGGGCCCTGCCCCAATGAGCTTACAATCTAGAAGTGTGAGGGAGTTGGTGTTGGGGAAGCAGTAAGTGGGAGTGTGCGGAGGTAGAGCTGTGAGAGCAGGTAATGTGTGAGGGAGTTGGTGTGGGGGAAGCAGTAAGTGGGAGTGTGCGGAGGTAGAGCTGTGAGAGCAGGTAATGTGTGAGGGAGTTGGTGTGGGGGAAGCAGTAAGTGGGAGTGTGCGGAGGTAGAGCTGTGAGAGCAGGTAATGTGTGAGGGAGTTGGTGTGGGGGAAGCAGTAAGTGGGAGTGTGCGGAGGTAGAGCTGTGAGAGCAGGTAATGTGTGAGGGAGTTGGTGTGGGGGAAGCAGTAAGTGGGAGTGTTCGGAGGTAGAGCTGTGAGAGCAGGTGATGTGTGAGGGAGTTGGTGTGGGGGAAGCAGTAAGTGGGAGTGTGCGGAGGTAGAGCTGTGAGAGCAGGTAATGTGTGAGGGAGTTGGCGTTGGGGAAGCAGTAAGTGGGAGTGTGCGGAGGTAGAGCTGTGAGAGCAGGTAATGTGTGAGGGAGTTGGTGTGGGGGAAGCAGTAAGTGGGAGTGTGTGGAGGTAGAGCTGTGAGAACAGGTAATGTGTGAGTGAGTTGGCGTTGGGGAAGAAGTAAGTGGGATTATTCGGAGGTAGAGCTGTGAGAGCAGCTAACGTGTGAAGGTGGAAATGCTTCAATATACATCAGAAATACTTTACCCAAGTGGAATAACAGAGCAGGTGTTACTCAGGTGTTACGTCCAGGAGATTCCAAGGTAGGGCTTGATTCCCTTGAGCCTTTACATGCTATGTTGTAGAAAGGATATGAAAATAGACAAGGCCTTCTAATGAAGATGATTAACTCTAATAAACATCAATTTATTTTTAAATTGGAGATTCAAATGTAAGACCACAATCCTGTCCAAATCATGTCAATTAGACTACGCTGTTGATTTGACCAAGCAAATAGTTGACATATGTTCTCTTAGCACTGCTGTGATGTGGGAACAGTGGATACGGGACAGACCCTAACTCATACTCCTTTTTAATTTGTCATTGCAGTGAAACAGGGAAAGGATGCAGTGAAGGATACTGCAAATCAGTGCGTGGAAGAAGGACAAAAAGTGGTTCAGGAAGGTAAGTGATCTTTATAAATATGCCATGATATCCCTTCGATTTATACTGTATATATATACATATATATTTCAAACACACAAGAGAAAGACACTGCAATCAACACCGTTATATAACTGATCTGTAACCAGACTGTCCCTGTAAATATATCCAGGACTGGCGGTGCTATTGGGAATAATATGAACACACGAAGAAAAAAGAAACCCAATAAAAAGCACTCAGATATATCAGAAAAAATAAACAGATATTTTAAGAATACAAAATTATTTTAATTAAACACATCTACATGATAAACAGACAATTAATAAAATACATGAAACTAAAATCTGAACTTCTCCCACACCTCCTAAAATCAAAAAGGACTATAAAGAATGATATAAAAGAAATCAAGAGTAATCAGGCACAATCTCACATTGAGAGCACTGGGGACAAAGTATCCAATTTACTCATGACCGGCCTGTCATCACAGTAAGATACTAGTAACAAATGACCTGATGGACAATAAAAGGTATCATACTTGAAAAATACCTCCAGGTGAACAATTCAATCACTTAGAGTAGAATTAAGTAAAACTACATACTCCTGACAGATGCAAAATAGCATGAGTAATGAATGCACAGTTTAAAGGACTAGATATAGTGTATAAATGTCTGAGTTCAACAGAATATACATAGTGAACATGAAGTCATGGTACCAGATATAAGCATGGTGAGAGTAATCTGTAAATGACAAATATAGTCCTCTAAGTTACCATTGAAATCCAGTGCAAAAAATACCATACTCAGCTTAATGATATGCTGGAAACAGAATGTAGGGAGATGGTTCTTAGTGTTCTCAGTAAATAGAATGGTGGTAAATTCATATAGAGATTATAGAGACAATAATGAGGAGAGAAAAGTTCAAGGGAGGTTCACTCAACGCGTTTTGTCACCAACGGACTTCTTCCTGGAGTGGTGATAATATGCTGAACAGAGAGAGTATTTAAACAGGACAGCCAATGATGACGCCAAATACTATGACCAATCACTGAGGGCAATGCACCTGGCTTTCGTGCAGCTGTTATGTGTATTACTTCCCCTTCAGCGATTGGTCACAGTTTTTGACGCCAATTGATGTGATCATTGGCCATCCTGTTTAACTTTGTCAGCTGGTCTCAGCTGTTTTCGAGGTCAGTGGCCCCTTCCTCCCAGGGGTTGAGCTCGCCCCTACCCCCAGGGTTTAAGCTCGCCCCTCCCCACTTTCCAAGTGAGCAGGTCTTTTTTCATGCAGCTGTTCGGACAGATCCAATGCGATCATTCTTCCTCTAAGTAAATAAGAATTTTAATCAGTTAGTGTTAGGACCTGTAAATTTGGTCATGCCTTGATGTGGCTCGCAGGCTTTAAATGCTTTGGCCAAAGGGTTTAACTAAATGACCCTTTTTCAAGAGAGATATATATATATAGGTATTTCACTGTGTACTTTTGTCATATTGGATGTAGCTTTGAGGGCGCTCTTCAAATAAAACAACAGAACCATAATTATTATTATTATGTTGTTAAAAAGCTTTCAGTATCAAAAACGTCCTTTCCCTAAGTGTGAGGGCTGGAGTTTTCTTGTAGTATTTTATCTATAAGAAAGCTATTAGTGCAGGCAGGACCTTGTAATGCAATCACTCATTTCATAGACGTGTTGAAGTGATTGTTTATCCCTCTTCTTTAATTCAGTCAGTATATATGTTTATTAGAACGCTTGCACGCTAATGCACTGTGACATACCATAATGTCAGTATCATAAAGTAATATCATACGTCACTACAAGTCTACTGACCTCTTGTGCTCTACCTATTTCAGTAGTCGACAAAGGAAGCAAGGCAGCTAAAGACGCCGGGGACAAGGTCGTAGGACAAGTGAAAGGTCAAATCCCTGGGGGTTTGAAGAAAAAATGAAGACTGGCGCAGAAATACTCTGAAATCATCGTATATTTTGTAATCTACTGAACACAGCCCATGTAAACAATATTTATCCTTTAATTGGAAAATACATATTTTGTTATGATTGTGTTTTTTTTATTATACCCAAGATGATTTAACAACAGATTGTATTAAACAACAGTGGGGGAAAAAACAACATGTTGTGTGCTGGCTTCTTTCCATACTGATACCAGATTTGTACATTAATACGTCTTCCGTCGGCCTTGGAACAAGGCGAGCAAGGTGGTCTCTTTGGGCCCCCCGCCTCCGGAGGCCCCGCATCCCCTCCCTTCTGTCCTCTCCCAACTTTCACCCGACCTGAGGTGGGGAGCTGGAGAAGGGAGCGCGGAGGGGCCCCTCCTCCAGCTCCCCCCACCGGTCGGAAGTTGGATCCCGGTACCGACAGGAGGAGGAAGTACGGGACCCCCCGGGCTGGCAGAGGTCGCTGTGGGGGGGTGTGTGTGTGTGTGCGTGTGCGTGTGCACGTGCGTGCTATGTGGCCTCTTACCTTCTTTGCAGTGGGCTGCCTCTTGCACTGTCACAGCGCCATATGACGTGGCGTTGCCCTGATGCTGCCGGAGGAGGGCTCCTTTTCTATAGGTACGCCCCACCCCCACTCCTTTATTTTATCTGTTTACAGGGGGCTCTGCTGGCAGCGTGCTGCATTGGGCCCCCCAAAAGCCTAAGTCAGATAACCATAGGAAATAGGAAAAAATATGCATTGAAATAAAATGGGGATATAAAACTAGAATGTGTTATTCTTGTGACAACTACGCTGCATTTCTCTGTACCACTCTCTATGTGTGCATTCAGAAGAAGAAGGTTTAGGCATTAAAGAACTAACTTAGGCACTTCTTATA
>NC_134490.1:10167359-10259859 GCF_040206685.1 Ascaphus truei | reverse complement strand
CCACCAACAGGTCAGGTTTTCAGGATATCCCTGCTTTCGCACAGGTGGCTCAATCAGTGGCTCAGTCAGTCTGTCATGTGACCCTTCAGCGCGCTCGAAAATCAATTTGCTTTGTCTCCCAAACGCCTAGCTTGGGAGAGTGTACGTGCACGCTCACGAGCGAGCTCGCATCGCAAGAGTGCGGCCGTACAGATTGATTTTAAATGAAGTGAGCGGTGCGCGCCAAGCACCAACCGTGCTGAGCAGCAGCCTGACCAAGGCCTTATATACTGCTAAGGCCTCGGGCATGGTCAGCGCTTATGCGCTGACCCGTGCTCAGGCGTGCTGCTGCTCGAAACTGAGCCCCTGCAGCCGCAATGAGAGCGGCTTTAGCAGGGGCTCACGCACGCTTCCGCACGCTTGCGGAAGCGTGTGTCTGACACAGTTTTGAAATTTGGCGCTCACCGGAGCGCAGGGCCGGTCACGTTAGCGGTTCGCCCAATGAGGGCGAACCAGCTCCGTGACGTCACTGGCCCGCCCCCGTCCCGCCCCCTGATGGCGCGCTGTGTAAGGCCAGGGAAAGCACCGCTTTAGCTGAGCCTCAGCGCGCCTCCGCACTGTTTGGGGCACTATGTCCCAGGGAAAATAGAGAAGTTGCGCCAAAAGGAATATCCTACTGTTCAATATGTAACTTCAGTCCTTTTCACAATGCAGTTCCGCTGCCCGAGTCTCTCAGAGGTGATTCACCAGCCTCAATTTGAAATGTGTTGGTGTTTGGAGTATACTGTATGACACAGGCTTAGGCCACACACCAGCAGCTGCACCACATGCTCACAGCTGCTCTGTTCATCCATGCGGCCCCTGAAGCACAGAGCAGCCTAACCACAGGGAGAGAGGCACTGCAGGCAGAGACAGTCATGAAGAGGCAGAGGCCCCAGCATGGGGTCGTAGGCTCCTTAAGGGCTGCGACGTCCTGATTGGCGAGAGCTGGTAGGGGGGGGTCGGCTAACCCCCCTCCCCCTTCCCACACGGAGTGGGAAGGCTGCTTGTCCCCTCCCATGCAGGGGGAGGGGGGAGAGGGTATAAAGAGTGGGGCCCCAGGGGAGAGAGACAGAGCTAACGGAATTTTCCCCTTACCTTACAGGAACGCTGGCTGCTGCCGAGCTGCCATTTCAAGACCGTGAGGGAAGGCCGCAGTGACTACAGCAGCCCCCCGCTGTATGAAGACCCCGAGTCCTGCCAGCCTCGCCCATGAGCTTGAGGAGCCCGCTGATGCTGCGGCACCGGAGGAGCCGGTAATTGTCCCTGCCCCGCGCAGATCCCAGCGCTGAGGTGCAGGTAGGGATCCCCATTCCCCATCCCACAGCCCTCCCAGCTCCCCCGGCAAGTGCAGACGCCTGCTTGCAGACCACCACACTCCTGCGCCCACCCTGGGGCCCCCTCCAGCCTTATGCCCCCCTATCCGCCCCCCACCCCCCAGCCTGTGCCCCGCCACCTCTCGGCTTTTTCCCCTGCAAGGTCCCTCCGCCTCACTACTGATTCCCCCGCCGGGCCACGGGGCCTCACGGCCTCTATTCCCGCACCCCTCCTTCCCCTGCTCCCAGGCCTTGTCCCCCCTCCCGGTTCGCGCTTCGGCGAGGCCCCGCCACCCGCGCCCTACTCCCTCTGCCCAAGCGCGGTCCCGGCAGGGAGGGGGGCGGGGTCGCTCCTGTGCTTCCGGCGCCGCCAGCCCGCTCACCACTCTGCAGGTGACGGCCGCGCGCAGAGCAGGGCGCCCGATGCCCAGGTCCCCCCCCTACCATCTCTCCCGACCGCGGGGGCTCTCAGGCACCGCGTGCGCCGGCCGGGGAGCGCGCCTGTCGGCTCCCACTGCAACAGGCCGCTTACCCCTCTGCTGGGGGTGGCCACGCGCCGGCTCCCCCCATACCACCTCCTCACACCCCCACCACGGGGACCATCTGGCTCCGTCCCGCGCCCCCATCCCACTCACCCCCATCACCCCTCCGACCTGCGTGCGGTGCTGCTGGCTCCTCGGCACCATGACTCACCTCCCTCCAATGTGCTGCAGCAGGGGAGGGAGGGGCGCTCTTCTCCCGCGCGCGGGCTGCAGGCTGACCTTTCCCCCTGCTCCACCCTCCCTTCCCGGGCTTCTGTGAGCAGGGGAGGGGGGGGTTTCCCGCCCCATGTTTATTAAAGAGACAGGAGATCACAGGCAGGTCTGCACAGGCAGGTCTGCAGAGGCTGGCTGTTACCTTGGCCCTCCTCTGCATCAGCGCCACCATGAGGCCCCTAGCGGTACTGCAGGGCGACCTCAAGTTCACCCCTCAGGGCGACCTCAACCTTACCCCTCACAGTACAGGGCAGACTGTGAGCAGGGTTACTACCGTGAAGCACCAACATATCATATAACCACACGCCATACCCAACCACCCCACCTACTTACCTCCAGCAGGCAGGGGCGCGGCCGGTCTGGTGTATAACCGCCCCAGCCACCCGGGGCCCCTGCCCCTCCCACCCATGGGCCACGCTGTGTCGGGCAGATTAACTGCAGCGCAGAGACGGGCGTTCTGCTCTGTCACCGGCGGGGGTGGGGGGAGAGGATTTAAGGCGACCCAGCCCCGGGATCCTGCATGGGGTCCTCTCAGTTTTCGCAGGAAGCGACGGCTAATGACTGGTCATTGCACGCATGGAATGTGGACCAGGACCCCTACTCACCTTCACCGACGCATGGCGAGGAGGGGGACAGACGCCGAGGCCAGTCACCGCGCTTCAGGCCAGGTTAGCGCAGGGTACTAACCCGAGCAACGAGATTCCAGGTAAGGAAATAAATCCCAGTATAGTACGGGTAATAGCGACTCAGATAGTGACAGCGACATTTCACAAAACCTGTATGTATAAATTCCTAAAGAGACAGCGGTGATTCTCCGGTCACTTAAGGCTAGGTATCTATTAAGTCACTCGGGGGAACTGGCCTGCTTGCAGTTTGGCTGTGATATCTCTATTACAGAGTGCTTTTCCTGGTAATGTACAGGTCAATAAAAGCTTCAGTCAGACTTAGAACTTTGCTACTAATATTGACAGATTTACTATAAATCATTCTTCTTGTTATTACACAGGTTATTAAGAATTTATATTAGCGTTAGGGACCCCTGATATGTGGTCTGCCGTGCCGTTGGCTCAGGGGCTTACAACAATTTTGGCCAAAGATGTCAAACTAAAAGACCATTTTACTTAATAGATATTTATACATATATATTTAGGCACTGTACCGTGTATGGGTCTCACTGGATGTGCTAAAACTGAGCTTTGTCTGTGTTTTAGGTTCTGTCTCTGGTTTTAAATATATATTGCCATGCTCAGTAGCACTCCTCTGTGACACTCATATGCTTATATATATGTTGTGGTTATTTTGGGGGTTCAATAGGAGCTTGTTAGGTGTCCAGTATATTTTACACTTAAGGCTAGGCCAAGCGGTGCAACGCAGGGGGCAGCGCGGGAGAGCAAGGCCCCAAAAATTAAGGATGACGGCGTAAGTACCAGCAATTGTATTGTATGTCGTTATTTATATAGCGCCATTAATGTACATAGCGCTTTACATTAGTAATACACGTGGTAACCAAATAAATATCAGATCATATAAATAACAGATCATGGGAATAAGTGCTTTAGGCATTAAAGTAACATTAAGTAGAGTCCCTTCCCCGAAGAGCTTACACTTTAATGTAAAGGGAAGGACACTTACGCCGGCGCTAGGACCTCTCCAGTCGGTTTACACGCCTTGAGAGACCATTTCAATTGAAACGCGTGGGAGGAGGTTCTCTTTTCTGTTTGTTGGTGTATCCGTTTAGGTAATTTATTAAATTATTTGTTCATTCCTTCACTGGTGAGTTTTGATCTAGATAGGAGCGGCAGTACTGCTGATCAATTCTACCCCGTACCACTATGATCGGACGGACGCCGAGGAGGGAAGCCAGACACCCGCTCTGGGTGCGACGCCAAGCAGGGGGCGCGGGGGGGACCAGTATCAATCCTTCACCACCCAGGCTGGTTCAGCCACTATTTACCTGCTTGCTCTGGAAGTAGCTAGACGGATTCTTCTATCTACACCCAAAGTGAGATAATAAAAGGGAAAGTTCAAGGACGTACACAACCTTTTGCTGATGGGTTTCAGGCCAGGGAAAAAGCGAAGGCTACAGGTGAGGAGAGAGCTAGTAAGTATAAAACCATGGACAACTGGCTAAGAGGTTACCTTGTGTTAGCCAGCTGCCTGCTGGAGAAGCACCCAGTAGAGGGTCTGAACGTCCTTAAATACATAGACCTTAGATGCGACACATATAAAACATTTGGGGAACATCGTGGGAAGAATATGTTTAGAATTTGGTAACCACACTCGCAAGTCGCAATCTTAAATTCGCCTCTATATACCCGCACGTCATACGGGAGAAAATGACCAAAGAGGTAGGCCTGCGACGCATGGCTGGACCGTTTCACTCACTGCCCATACACTGAGGAGCCTTATTCAGTAATGCTAGGGTGCTAGGAAGGTTACACTAATACATGCCCACGTCACCTTGGGCAGATGGGTATAGCGGACTTATGGACCTGATCCACAAGTCACTAGCCCCACGCACTTGGAGAACCTACCTCCAGGCTTGGCACACATGGCTAGTATTCAAGCAAAAGGACAGAGTCGAGGGTAAGCGTGGTAGCAGCGCGCGGATCATTAGCTTCCTACAGGCCCAGAAGGCAGCTGGGGGTTGGGGCCATGATGGCAGGACTGTGTTTTTCTGAAATGGCACATCTGCAGGGACATAACTAAGGATTTCATAGTTAGGAGAACCCTAAGAATAGGCTGGGATAGGGGTGAAGCCAAGTGAACTGACAGTAAGGAGCCGATAACGCCAGACAGGCTTCAGGTATTGATGATAGAAAAATAGGCTAAAGCGCTCTATGCAGGTATAATGAAATAAAGTGAGCCAAACCACTAAGCCAAGGTATATAAAATGATATGATATAGTTCTTAATATGCAATAGTATGGGTACTATCCTCCTGAAGACAGGTGGTAGATGGTACAAGCCCACTCACCCTCAGTCTCATTGGCAGGTTCCCCTGAACATAAGCAATACTCACATCCTAGGAGTGGTAGGCAGGCTGTGCAGCTACAGATATGTAGTATAACAGGATAATGGAGAACAAAAGCGCACTAGCAAAAACTGAGCAGGAAGGACCCAGATTCAAAAATAAATAAAAGGGCACTTTAATGTGACAAAAGACCCATACAATGCGTTTCGAACGTCACAGCGTTCTTTTTCAAGGTATTGATGATGGCAGCAAAAGAGCTATGTTTCAGTACAGCGGAAAAGGGAACTGTTCAGAGTAGTATTTGCCGCGGCTTTCTTGGTGCCTCCAGGGTTGGCGAGCTAGTGGCGGCATCTTAAACAATCCAGGGTTCGGGCTTGTTTTTCGCGAGCATGATTCTCAATGCTACGTCAGTGGTATGCAAGATTCGCAGGTCTAAAACCGACCAAGCGGGAAGGGGAGCGTGGGTCCACCTCACTATAGAGGATAACGGAAGTTTGCCCAGTGGCGTTGAGTAAGGGGTACGTAAGGCACAGGCCCAAGGTTGGGAGCAATTTCATCATCCATCAGGACGCAACACCACTCACAAGGTACCAATTTCAAAGCGTTTTTAGGCGGTGCCTTGCTGCCAAGGGGGATGGATCCCAGTGAATTTGTTACCCATTGCTTTAGAATTGGTGCCGCAACAGCGGTAGCTGAGAACGGCTGTATGCCGGACCAAATGTGGAAACCGGGGAGGTGGAAACCCAGTGCCTATAGGGGGTTACATCAGGGCCTAAGGGCACAGCAACGTGCGGAGCCAAGAAGATTAACATGTTTTTCCCTCTTAGTAGACACTGCACAAAAGACCCTGGAAGTGTGGATCATGGGACATTCCTTTCGTTCAGTGGGCGCACGTATGGGCGAAGGATCAGCGGTGCGGCCAGCAGCTATGGTGTACGGGGGAGATGGTGAATTGGCGTTGGCTTGGGAAGAGAGGAAGGTGCTTGGTTGATCTGTAACAGGCTCTGGACAAGGAGTGAGCAGAATTTCAGGTGAAACCGGATGTTAGTTTGCTACACCTCGTGGGGAATGATCCAGCCAACACCAAAACACTAGAGTTGATTTATCGGTTACAGCAGGAATGCGCCCGCTTGAAGGCGCTGTGGAGTGAGGTTTTAATCATTTGGTCTGTAATTAGTCCAAAGCAAATTTTAAAAGGGCCACGGAAAGAGAAAGCTAGGAGGAAGGTTAATAAGGCCATGGGCAAAATTCATCCTCTAGCGGCGGTAAAACTCTTAAAGCGCAGAGGGACTGACACCAAGGAGTGCAGCTGGCACAGAAGGGACTGCGTGCATCTATCACCAAAGGGGTTGGAGGTGTTCTTAAGTAACATCAAGGGTTTTTTGCGGGATGAATTAAGATCAGAGGTCGCAGCTTTGGGTGGGCGTGTCGGCCCCAGGGTATAGCCAGTGCCCGGCAGAGGGGCCTCCGGGTGGCGGAGCTGGCGCGCCAGCCAAGCTCACGAGACGGAGAAAGGGCGAGGACTTTAGGGTCTGTCCCTCAGCTGGAGCCCCTAGAACAGCGCGGCAGGCTGGAGGCGCCGGCTGTAGGGCCGGGCCGGCCTATGCCCAATCAACGCTGGTAAAAGGCTGGGCGCCAGCTTTAGGGCTGGGCCTAAGCTGACCCTAGGGGCGGGAGGGGGAGGGAAGCAGCCCAACATCGGCTGAATGAGGATCTCCCCCTCCCATTTTACAGTGCTTTTGGGCGGAGGGAGGGAGCGGGCCAATTGCTGGCTGTCGGCAGGGATCTCCCTCCCATGCACATGATACGGGCGGGGGGAGGGAGCAGGCCAATTGCTGGCTGTCGGCAGGGATCTCCCCCCCCATGCACATGATATGGGCTGGGGGAGGGAGCGGGCCAATTGCTGGCTGTCGGCAGGGATCTCCCCCTACCCCCCATTTTGCATGGAGCATACTTGGCTGGCGGGCAGGCTGGTAGGATTTTAACAGCGGATATTAAAATAAAGCTGTGACCTTTTCTTCCAACATTGTGTGGTCTCCATTATTTGGTTTAGCGTCACAAAGGAGGGGCGGCGCATAAAGCCTTTATGAAGAGGCAGAGGCCCCAGCATGGGGTCGTAGGCTCCTTAAGGGCTGCGACGTCCTGATTGGCGAGAGCTGGTAGGGGGGGGTCGGCTAACCCCCCTCCCCCTTCCCACACGGAGTGGGAAGGCTGCTTGTCCCCTCCCATGCAGGGGGAGGGGGGAGAGGGTATAAAGAGTGGGGCCCCAGGGGAGAGAGACAGAGCTAACGGAATTCCCACCCACCCATCCCCAATGTTTTGCTATTGTATTGAGCTGTTGAAATGTTATATTAACATGATTTGTATCACACAGGAGCAGTTTGTCTCCTCGTCACAGCGGAGCTGCCGCGCCAGCCAAGCTCACGAGACGGAGAAAGGGCGAGGACTTTAGGGTCTGTCCCTCAGCTGGAGCCCCTAGAACAGCGCGGCAGGCTGGAGGCGCCGGCTGTAGGGCCGGGCCGGCCTATGCCCAATCAACGCTGGTAAAAGGCTGGGCGCCAGCTTTAGGGCTGGGCCTAAGCTGACCCTAGGGGCGGGAGGGGGAGGGAAGCAGCCCAACATCGGCTGAATGAGGATCTCCCCCTCCCATTTTACAGTGCTTTTGGGCGGAGGGAGGGAGCGGGCCAATTGCTGGCTGTCGGCAGGGATCTCCCTCCCATGCACATGATACGGGCGGGGGGAGGGAGCGGGCCAATTGCTGGCTGTCGGCAGGGATCTCCCCCCCCCATGCACATGATACGGGCTGGGGGAGGGAGCGGGCCAATTGCTGGCTGTCGGCAGGGATCTCCCCCTACCCCCCATTTTGCATGGAGCATACTTGGCTGGCGGGCAGGCTGGTAGGATTTTAACAGCGGTTGTTAAAATAAAGCTGTGACCTTTTCTTCCAACATTGTGTGGTCTCCATTATTTGGTTTAGCGTCACAAAGGAGGGGCGGCGCATAAAGCCTTTAAGGAAGATACCAGGAGGGATCCCCTCACCCTCAATCCATCCCACCCCCTATAGAGGAGAAGTCATCTAATCAAGACTAGACACCTGATGTGTGTGTCTCCTCCCACATTGAATGTTTACTGTCTACCCCCCTGAATGAAGAAGTGAGATATATATGTTTATTGAATTGTTTTCTCACTGTGGTCCCCCTCTCTCTTTTTTATTTCCTACGCTTTATACGTCCTGGAGCCACAAGCAGGACAACGCGCCTGAGGACCCTTCCCCTTTTTTCTACTGCACTATGTCCCAGGCCTAAAGCTGCATCAACCCTTTCATATACACAGGTCCCTTGCAATACACAACACATCCACTAGATGTCATGGTCTGCAAGTTGTTACATGGAAGTGTCCCATTTGAACAATGTCATGTGTAATTCCAACAGGTTTCTATATCAAGACCAAAAACATCACTTGTGTAACGGGTTTTCCCCCACCCACTCGCAGATAATACTGTGGAGGTGTAGGAACATACAAGGTTACTCAGGTGTGGTGCATTACCTGTTGGCTCACAGGAGGGCTGAGCTTCCGCCACGGGGAACCTGGGGTAATTATACTAGGGGTGATCACTTACAACATCTTCTCGGTACATGCATGTTATACATCTCTGGGTGCAACGCCTCCACCTGGGAGGGATACCAACGGAGTGGGAGGAGACCCTCACAGGAAACAACCACACAAAGCGAGCAAATATAAAACAGGACTGCCTTTACTGCATAGCATAACACATCAACATAACCATGACTCCTCTCTAGAGGAGCCACACATGGCGTCTCACAGGACGCTAACCACTATGCGCCACGGCGGACGCTAACCACTCTGCGCCACGGCGGGCGCTAACCACTCTGCGCCACGGCGGACGCTACCACCTCTAGGCGTCTCGGCGGACGCTACCACCTCTAGGCGTCACGGCGGACGCTAACCTCCCACAGAGTGATCCCACCCCGTGTCCAGTAACCCCCACCCAAATGTCTCGCACACCCAAAGTCAAATACCACTGTGCATGTGTATGTGTGACTGCGCAGCCACTATGTCTGGTGATAGGCCTGGTTGGTGCACGTGAGTTGCAGGTTACCTGCCCGGGCTCCAGCCACGGGTACAGCGATATCACTGGAGATCCGCCCGATCCGACGTTGTCCTCCACACCGCGTTGGGTGAATTCCAGTGCGGATAATATCACCTTAGTCCCAGGGTCGTTGGTGGGGTTCTGAGCCCAGAACCCACCTCGCAGGGCCGCACGGATTCAGCACTGTGTCCCTGGCTAAGCAACCAATTAATGGGGCAGTGTCCCTATCTAGGGCCTGTCCCTAAGCTCCACAAGCTACTAGGTGGCTCAGGACCTAACTGGGACCTTGGGGGCTACTGGCCTAATGCAGAGGGTCACTGACCCCTGCATCCACCTATTACCCCTAGCTGGTCCGGATCCTGACTGCCTGCGTGGCTGCAAAACCCCGCGAAATGTATCTATCTCTTCCCAGGCAAATCCCTCAGCCCTATTGGCTCCCTGGAGTCAGGTGTCTCTGCCCCTATGCACCCTGGGGGCTGGCAGACTCATCTCGCGCATGCGCGAGCTATCTGGGGCCTCCCGCGCTGTGCACTGCCACTGCGCATGCGCAACAGCCCTAGCATGGCGGCGCCCTGCTCACCGGCCGCCGGGGACCCCAGCAACGCGATCGCGGCCTCGGCAACCGGCCCGATCGCATCCCCGGCAACCGCCCGACCGCACCATAGTAACCGCCCGATCGCGTCATGGCAACCGACCGCACACCCACACCGCGCGCTCGCAACGGGGAAGGAGGGGGTGAGTGCGCGAGGGGGGACCTGGCTACATCTGCATAAAATAAATGTAATTGCTGATTTGAACATTGGGCTTATCATAAATGTACAAAGGAAATACTGCTTTTATAGAGCACTGTACCATGAGTTAAGATGTATCAAATCCAGTATCTAGGGACATCATTTTATCCTGTTTTCTCTGTGCCCTTCCTATTCAATAAACTCCAATAGTTCTACTTTAGCCGCACGTCAGACCTCTTCCCCCTTAAAAATGTGAAACCCTTCGATAAAAAAAGAACACTTTTTTGGGGGTAGGTGGGGGGGGGGGGCAACTTATAAAAATGGTGAAAACAGAAAAAAACGGCAAGAAAATGTTCTAATCACATTGTTATTAAATTAAATATACCTGGCATGAATAATATTTAAAGATGTAACAAATCCCTTGGTAAATGTAGTGGCCATGAAGACATTATGCATGCCATCATGTCCACTATCTATATATGTAAGTCTCAAATAATGTTTGTGTGTGTATGTCTGCTGGACAGCTCATTGGCCTGCGGGCCAGGCAGGGAGGAGCCAGGAGACACACACGCACACTCTCCTCACACCGTGACCGCGTGCGCCTCTGACCAACACCCTTCCCCCCCCAAGCTCACCCTCCCCCCTCCTGGTGGCCGTCACTCTTCCCCCTCAGCCTGACCGCAGCTCACCTTCCCCCCTCCTGGTGGCCGTCACTCTCCCCCCTCAGCCAGACCGCAGCTCACCTTCCGCCCTCCTGGTGGCCTTCACTCTCCCCCCTCAGCCGGTCAGGCCCCGCACCTTCCCTGCTGCAAGCTTCCCGCGCTCACAGGTGCAGAGAGAGGGCGCATGCGCAGCGCTCTTCGGACGGGAGGAGGGAGAGCAGAGAAGGGCTAGGCGCGCAACAATCGGAGGAGCGCGGGAGAGAGGAGTGGTGCTGTGAGTCCTGGAAGAGGGGAGGGGGCTTTGTGGTCCTGTAAAAGGGGAGGGGGGGACACAGTATGTGTGTGTGGGGGGTGGGGTGGACCGACAGTGTGTGTGTGTGGGTGGGGGGACAGTGTGTGTGGGGGGAACGACAGTGTGTGTGGGGAGGCAGTGTGTATGTGGGGGGGGGGGCACAGTGTGTGTGTGGGGGGGGACAGTGTGTGTGTGTGGGGGGGGGGAAATGTGTGTGTGGGGGGGGACAGTGTGTGTGTGGGGGGGGACAGTGTGTATGTGTGGGGGGGGGAAGGGACAGTGTGTGTGTGGGGGGGGACAGTGTGTGTGGGGGGGCAGTGTGTGTGTGGGGGGGGGGACAGTGTGTGTGTGTGGGGGGGGGGAACAGTGTGTGTGTGTGTGTGTGGGATGACAGTGTGTGGGGGGGACAGTGTGTGTGTGTGTGGAACACTGTAGGGGGGGGAACGGAGCTGCGCGAGGGGGGGGGACACAAACAGAGAGGGGGGAGCGGAGAAACAGACAGGGGGAGTGGAGAGAGAGGAGGGAGCGGGAAATAGTACTCCCGGGAAACGCCGGGTCTCTCAGCTAGTACTAACTAAATGGTTAATACTAATACTATCGGAAAAAAAGAGAGTCCTGGAGCGCTAATGCTCAAAATTCTTTCCTGGGTGTTATCCGGACCTTGTATATATGTATACCTACTTCTCTATGCACCATGGGGGGTTTACTCTGACTATAATCTTCCTATAATTGGTGAGCAGGCCGCGTCCATACTCCTGCCTCTCATGCTGAGGCGCGCTCACGCTGTGCCTGGCCAGCGCAAGCAGGAGCTATTGCCTGGCCTTGTCGGCGAGGCAGTGAGCGCGCTTGCGAGGCGGACGGGAAGCGGGGCGCGGGGTGAGAGGCGGTACTTGGGACACTTCCCCCCTCCAACCCCCCCCGAGCATAAACTCACCCACCCCGCTGGCAGGCAGTCTCTCCCCCGTCCCCTTGGGACACTCCTCCCCCCCAATGCAACAACTCACCCCGCTTCCGTCCACATCTCTCCCCCTGCTCCACTCACCTCTCCTCATTGGTTGCTTTGGAGGTCACGCAGGCGTGCGGAAGCCCCTGCTAAAGCCGCTCTCATTGCGGCTGCAGGGGCTCACTGTCGAGCGTCAGCGCGGGTCTGTGACTGTGTATACTCTGTACTTCAAACCAAGTTCAAATAATAATCAGATTCATGGTTATGCCCTTTAAATGTTAAATATTCTGTTCACACTTCCATATTTATTACCATGGCTGTTCATTTGTTACTGTGTTTTTTATTTGGGGGCAGTGCATGCTGGACTCTGTATTTTTACTGTGCTGTTTCATGTACTTCAAAAGCAGACAGTAAGAGACACACTAAACCAAACTGATAGTTTTACTCTAGTAAACCTACAGAAACTTCTACTAAACGGTCTGAGACGTGAATGTGCTCACAAGTCATTTCCTTTCCTGGTTTTTTACATGTGGTAAAGCCACCTGCACAGAAAAGCTCGTAGAGACCTTCCGTACTGGGTTACCATTACTTCCTATCTTCTGCAATTCGAAGTTAACAGAAATGCTGGTACTGTACGTAGGAGGTGAATAACATCTCCTGTCCTGGGGAGTTACAGGGGGTAACGCAGCGATGGGCCAGCCCATGGATAATATCCAGGTCAGACAATGTAAATAAATAATTGTGCAGTGCAGATTGCGGCTGTAATGCTGCAGATCCTACTTGCTGTTTGGTTTGATTCACTGGTTTTGACCTGTAATGTTGCCCTGTGTCTTCCCCTCTATTTTGCAATGCTATTGTTGTATTTGCCCTACTTGCTCTACCTGGAGGCTGTCCTATGCATTAATTATGTCATTGTCCAAGCCTCTGATATATCTATTGCTCATTCATCTTTCATGTGATAGAACAAGGAACACAGAGCATAATAAGGGTTGCTACTATTATAACGTTTCCAGAAGTACGTAGAATAATACATTCAAAAAGTTGACCTGACAGTGAAACAATAGTGATGGAGTCAAAAAAGACAAGATACATATTTAATCGTCTGTGGAACAAACCCAAGAACGACATTGTGATCCCTGCCCATCCCTGCCCATCCCTACCCACACCCTCAGCTTAGAATGACAATCTTGTTGACTTACAAATATACACAATGTTTGTGGAGCAGTCACCAGGACAAACACAATTTGACACCACACACACACTGTCATGGAACAGGAATACCCCTGTCTGCATTTCTGTCTCACCCCCCCCCCCCCCCTTGTCCTTGCAGCCCTGCTTGTCAGCATGCTTAGTGGCAGCTGTATGTATTTGGTTCTACATGCAACTCCAATGCTTGTGTGATAATACAGAGCCATTTCCCCCTTCCCAGCAGTTTGCTGCATTAAGATGCTACATTTTGCTACATGTTGCAGCTTCTCCAGGCACTCCTGTGAGTTGCCATGGCAGCCCCAGCCTTTCTCCCAAATGGGTTAGTCTGCTGTCTCCCCCTCGGTTCTGCCCACAGATGGTCTGTCCCCAGACTATCTTACACCCAGCATACACTGCTTCATCCTTTCCACCATTTTCCCTGGATTCGTGAGTACCTCTCTGTAAACCCTGTAATGGTGCTGAAGGAGAATCTTTTCACCTCCCTTGATCACTGAGCACACACAGAGACACCTACACCTCTACACAAGAGACTGTACCTTATCCTGTTTTCCCTCAATCAAACCAAGAAAAGAAACAGATCTTGTCGTGCTTAGGAAAGAGGGCGAGTTGGCACTATCTGAGCTAAGACATAACCACGTGATCCTCTAGCTTCCAGAATAGTGAAAAGATAATCGTGTGCCTTACAGACACTTACAGGAGCTGCTACTCCAGACTCCATTATACAGAGTGGCCTCTACAGCAGTACAAGCAAGCAGCTTACACAGCTATACAGAGCAACCTCTACACCACACAAAGGAAGCTCCAGTAGCTCAAAACTGCAAGCAGCCTGCTGCTTACACAGCTAACACAGAGCAGCCTCTGCAACTGCACACAGTCTGCAGCTTTCACAGACAACCAGTAGCTCAAACTGCACAGCAGCCTTGCAACAAACAGTGCTTCTCTCACAATTCCTAACTGCCTTTTTCTCTGTCTGAGTCCACCCGCTGCTCAGCCCCACAGTGAGGAGCCAACGGACACCTGTGAGTACAGCTACCCCTACACTGCACGCTGCAGGACACCGCTCGGCATCATCTGAGACAGACGCCCACCGCTGACAAGGTAAAAGACCGCACGCCACACGCACTGGCAAAAGGCCTACACACACCTACAGCATGGCAGAACTCAGAGCCTCACCAGACATCACGCAGGAAAGCGATCTCTCAGACACAGAGACCAAACAGACAGTCACACTGACACAAAAGGCCCGCGAAAAATATGAGATTGACATTGAAGCACAACGCGCTAAATTAGAGTTGGCCTGGAGCACAACCACACTGGGAATACGCAACGTTAGTAGCGTTGGCAACTATGCGCAACAGCTCGAGCAGGCAATAACGCAATTAAGGACCGATTACTCGCGTTATCAAGAACTGTCAGAAGCATACATTTCTTACCTGACCAGGGCCAACACCAGCGAAAGCCTGCAAGAAAGAGACTTACAAAACGACATTGACCTTACACGTGACAGCCGCGTGCGGACCGCTATCACAGACGCGCAAGCGTGAGAAAAGAGCTCCTCCTGGAGACCGCGTCGCAGCGCTCCAGCACATCAAGGCACTCATCAAGGTCTGCAAAATCAGCGCAATCCAACGTGTCCAGCGCAAGCGCGAGCGCTACCAAGGCGCGAGCCACCGCAGAGGCTGCACGTGCCAGGGCCGAATATAGTCGCAGAGAAGCAGCCATAAGAGCAGGAAGAGCGTGCATAGAAGAGGAAGAACAGACAGCCGCTGCTAACACCGCCGCTACTGCCGCAACCACTGCGCGTAGGAAGGCCGAATTTGATGCGGAACTAGAGGCACTTAACCAAGAGAAGGAAGCCGCCGCCGCTATAGCCCAAGCCGAAGTCCTAGAAGCAGCCGCGCAACAGGACGGCGGGGAGCAACCGTACAGACGGATTGCCTCAGAGGATCCAGCCCGACGCACTGAAGACTATGTAAGGAGCCTCTTCAGTGTGAACACCAGCGCACCATCTCAACACGGATGGAGCGACTCCACAGATACCGAAGACCTGCTAGGCCCACGAGGAGAAGATGCCGTTCCTGCAATGGCACATGCGGCCTGGGATAACCACAGCCACAACAGTGATCCACACGCCAGCGCGCACACGGATGCACCACAACGGGCTCGCCATCCAGGTACACCCACGCGGGAGAAAACAGTCCCTCACACTAGCCAGCAGCCATCACGCGTCCACGCCAAGGAAGAGGCGACCGCACAGACCGTCCCAGCAACTACCTCAGAATGGGACAAACGCGCCAATGTCTCAGGTCTGACAGACATAGCCAAGTACATGATCTGGCGCGACTTGGTGCACGCAGGACTCATCAGCTTCGACGACCGCCCTGAGAACTACCGGACGTGGAAGTTCACGTTCAAAGACGCAATCGACAGCTTGGACTTCTCAGCAAGGGAAGAGCTCAACCTGTTAGTCAAGTTCCTGGGGAACGTATCCAGGGAGCAAGTGCAGAGACTTCGGACGGCAAACGCGCATCAACCCCAAGTAGGTCTTGACCTAGTGTGGGAAAGGCTAGAAGAGTCCTATGGCAGCTCCGAAGCAGTCGAGGATTCACTCTTCAAAAGAATCGAGAGCTTCCCCAAGATCACGAATAAAGACTACTCGAAGTTACGAGATCTTGGAGACCTGCTGCAAGAACTGGAGTTCGCAAGGAAAGACCATTCCTTAATAGGTCTCAACGCCCTAGATTCAGCTCGTGGAGTGAGACCCATCCTGGAGAAGCTACCCTTCAACCTCCAAGAAAGGTGGCTTTCACAAGGTTCCAAATACAAAAGGGAGAAGCAGGTTGTCTTCACCCCATTCTCATTCTTCGTGAGCTTCATCCGCGAAGCGGCAAGGACAAGAAACGATCCCAGTTTCTTCTTAGGTGCGCAAACCACATACAGTGCGAGCAGCCTGAAGAACGAGAGACCAGCGACGAGATATGGTAACCCCCAAACACCCATCTCGGCCCGCAGGACGGACGTGCCTCCCACGACCCAAACTACTCCCGATCAGTCGGTCGCCGGAGACAAGGAACCAAGGGACCCAAACAGGGAATGTCCCATACACAAGAAGCCACACCCACTCAACAAGTGCTTTGGGTTCAGGATGAAGTCCTTAGAGGAACGCAAGAGGTTACTTGGAGAATTCGGAGTTTGCTTCAAGTGCTGCGGTTCCACGACTCACCTAGCCAGGGACTGTAAGGAAGAGATCAAATGCACAGTGTGCGAGAGTGACAAGCACGTGACAGCATTACACCCAGAGGCGATGACACTCCACCAACTCAAGAACCCATCCTCCATAGAGGAGCATGGCGGGGAGAAAGAAGAACTAGAATCAACATCCGTCACATCTCAGCGCACTGAAGTTTGCGGAAAAGAAGGTGACAAAATGTCCTGCTCCAAAATATGCCTTGTCGCAGTGCACCCCCAGGGACAACCTGAGAAGGCTATTCGGAAGTACGCAATCCTCGACGACCAGAGCAACCGATCACTGGTCAGGTCAGAGTTCTTCGACATGTTTAACATACAAGATGGTGCTTCTCCTTACACTCTCAGAACGTGCGCAGGGCAAATGGAGACCACAGGGAGAAGAGTGAATGGCTACACCATATGCTCAATAGACGGCAAAGTGAACATACCCCTTCCCACACTCATCGAGTGCAACCACATGGCCACAAACAGGGACGAGATACCCACACCAGACGTGGCACTCCATTACCCCCACCTCAAAGGAATAGCCAACCACATCCGGCCGGTGGAACAAGACGCCAAGATCCTGCTGCTGCTCGGTAGGGACATCATGAGGGTACATAAAGTCCGTAAACAGCATAACGGACCCCACAACGCGCCATACGCCCAAAGACTCGACCTAGGATGGGTGATAGTGGGCAACTCGTGCACTAACAAAGAGCACGGGCAAGACTACGTTGATGCCCGCAGAACAGAGGTGACAGAATGTGGACACACATCTCTCTCTGAACCATGTCTTGGCCATCTCCAAGTGACCGAAGGGCCAAGTAAAGAGGAAAGACAAGGTCATACCCCTGAGACCAACAAAGACATCCTCACGCCGATGGGATACGACAATGGCTTAGGATGCTCAGCAGTCCAGACAGCCAAGGATGATGAGTCGATTCCACCGAAGGAAGAGAGTAACCTCCCAAAGGTGACCGACAAAGGGGTCGTCCTAAAAACAACAAACAATCAGACAATACTCCCGCGAGCAAGGGCACAATTAAGACGTACAGTTGTTCCTCTCCACAGAGTATCAAGCAACAGAGCAACCGATTGCCACGGCTGGCACAGCCGCAAAAGATTGCGCCCCACAGGCGAAGCCACAGTGTCAAAAGGACTGTTCGTTCAAACACGTAAGAGGGGACAGTTGCAGAGACATTTCCCAAAAGGACTTACAAGGACAAAAGAGACTGTTCTTCGTCATGTCCAGGGAGAAAACAACCTCCCGATGGCAGTCAACAAAGAAACACAAAAGCGTTTCACCAAACTACGCGGAGATGTTCTCGTGCAAGAGAAATGTACCGATGAACTACGGTGCATAGCGTTCCAGACAACAAAGAACGATGACAAGCAAACACCATCAAGGGAAGATAGAGGATTCCCGAAGTTAACAGCCAAGGAGCTCTCTAAAGACGTACTAAGCAGTCGGGTGACTCCGCTACCATTCCGTTCACCAAGGAGGCGCTTCCCAAACAATGGAGAACATGCCATCTCTAGGTTCACCTCGCTCCGCCACAACCCACAAAGGGAGCCGGAGATCAAAAGCAACTTTGTGGCCTTCACCCAAAAGATATTCCTTACCGGCCACGCAAAGCCAGCACTTCTAATGAAGAAAGGTGGAGAATGTCGGTACCTCCAATCACCTGGGGCCTACCACCCTCAGGAACCCGATCAAATCCGGGTAGTGTTCAACCCTAGCGCTCAACTCCAGGGAGTCTCCCTGAACGACACCCTCCTCACTGGACAAGACTTGACGATCAGTCTTTCAGGGACATTAATCCGCTTCCGCAAGGAACCTAAAGCCATCTCCTCCCGCCAAACGCCAGGTGATGGGATGACAAACTACCATGACTGGCACATCCACGAGGTGATGCACTCTGTAGAGAAAGATACAGAGTCAAAGGGACTGTTCTCTCACAAAGTCGAAAGGAAACAGTGCCAGAGACTTTCACAGAAAGACATTGTGGTGAAACCAGCAAACCTGGAGCGGTTCATCCATCCAATATCCTTTGCTAAAAGACTTTGCCAAGGGATTTCAACACCAGTGGTGCCGGCCGGTATCACCTCGTTATGTGGACATGGACTTTGCATTATTATGTTGTTATGTTGTATGCATTGCACATATGTTCCACATAGCCTACCATATAGTGGTATCTACAGATACCAGACGGGGAGTGTCATGGAACAGGAATACCCCTGTCTGCATTTCTGTCTCACCCCCCCCTTGTCCTTGCAGCCCTGCTTGTCAGCATGCTTAGTGGCAGCTGTATGTATTTGGTTCTACATGCAACTCCAATGCTTGTGTGATAATACAGAGCCATTTCCCCCTTCCCAGCAGTTTGCTGCATTAAGATGCTACATTTTGCTACATGTTGCAGCTTCTCCAGGCACTCCTGTGAGTTGCCATGGCAGCCCCAGCCTTTCTCCCAAATGGGTTAGTCTGCTGTCTCCCTCTCGGTTCTGCCCACAGATGGTCTGTCCCCAGACTATCTTACACCCAGCATACACTGCTTCATCCTTTCCACCATTTTCCCTGGATTCGTGAGTACCTCTCTGTAAACCCTGTAATGGTGCTGAAGGAGAATCTTTTCACCTCCCTTGATCACTGAGCACACACAGAGACACCTACACCTCTACACAAGAGACTGTACCTTATCCTGTTTTCCCTCAATCAAACCAAGAAAAGAAACAGATCTTGTCGTGCTTAGGAAAGAGGGCGAGTTGGCACTATCTGAGCTAAGACATAACCACGTGATCCTCTAGCTTCCAGAATACACACAGATGTATACAATACAATGTTGGCACAGTCGGCATAATCAAATGTATACAAAGCTTGTAATAGTCATAATTATTATTTATGAATAATATATAAATGCAACATTCTCAACACTACAATGAGAAATGAAAGACAATACTTATATATTTAAAAGTTATGGGGGATTTAAAGAAAAAAGTGACAAACGCTGTACTGTGCAGGAAATAAAAATACCACTTGTGAGCACACGCGCATGTCTCAAATAGGTCCGCATCCATGTCTGTAACCAACGCTGCGCTGAAACGCTGGGTAATGCGACAGGCAGAAGTTATAGGGTTCCGTGTTAAAATGGACCAAAAGATAAGTGACACACTATGCTCATTTGCATGTCATTACCCAGAATCCCTGGCGGCAGTGGAAGCAGTGTATGCTAAGACAGGGGTGCGCAAAGTTTTGGAACTGCGCCCCCCCGTGTGACAGCCCCAGCGCTCTTGACCCCCCTTCTCTGTGACCCTGGCGTCAAATGACGCTGTGGGTCATATGATGTCACGTCATGTGACCCCGCAGCGTCATTTGACGTGCGTTACCATGGCGATGCGTACGTCACATGACCCCGCGGCGTTATTTGACGTCGCGCTGCCATGGCGACGCGTCTAGAAGACTACAGAACCCCGGTAAGTTGAGGTTGCAGAGGCCTCACACGGACTCCCGACATTTAACTGAAATGCCTCGGGGAAGAGTGCGGGGCCACGGCAACCGCCGCGCCCCCCCCCCCCAACAAAATCCCACGCCCCCCAGTTTGCGCACCCCTGTGCTAAGAGATAGGGGGGAAAGGCAGGGCTGCAGACCTGTCTGAGACATACCAATGTGGTATTTATATTTGCATATTCCAATTATAAACCCAGCTATTAACACACAGTAAAACATATCCCTTGGGAGAGCCATGTTGATCTAAAGGGCTAGCGGATGAGTAAAGATATGGAGGAGTGTGGTGGGGTCAGCAGAAAGTCCAAACTTCTTGTTGAAGCAGCTATCAACGAGACGAAATTCAGCCTCTTTTTTAAATTATTTTTGCCATAGCAGAAAAATATAATTTCCTGCGCAGTATAAATGTGACTAAATAGTGATTTATGTAACACAATAAAGGATTGAAGGAGACATTGGTTCTGTGAGTAAAGGAGCCTGGTGCAAATCCTGGTGTCAGCTCCCTGTGACAAGTCACTTTCTCTCTCTGCCCCCGGCACTAGATTGTAAGCTCACCAGGTTAGGGAGTGTCTATTACATTCTATGTATAGCAGAGCATGTTCTACACTATAATTGTAAAGTGCTGTGTGTCCAATTGGGAGAAAAATGCTTTATGAAATGTAATCACACCCGTAATGGGTGACAGGTTGAAAATGATTCTACTAAATTTTCTACCCTGCGGACAGTTTGACTTCTGCTGTTCCTGACGCGTTTCACTGACCACTCATCAGAGACACCAGCAGCTAAAAGAATCTTTAGATAGATATTAACATAACAAGTCAGGGCTAGCTTGTTATTTTAAGGGGCTCGGTGCCGGGGCTTTCACGGTGCCTCTTACCTGGTCCGGCGTGGCGTCTCCTCTTCAGACAACGTGGCGTCATGGCACTGTGACATCACATTGTCCTGGCAAAGCGACGCCATGTGATGTCACGTTGCCATGACAATGCGATGGCATTTTTCACCGCGGTGCCATGCTAATGGGACGCTGAGGGAGGAGATGCCACCGGACAGGTAGGAGACAGTTACAGAGGCCCTGCGCTCTCCCTCGGCAATCGGCTTTATTGTTGTGGGGAAGAGCTCGGGGCCTCTGTAACCGCAGGGCTCAGTGCGACGGCACCGCCATCAAGCTGCTGTCACTGTCAATTCTGTGGCAGAGAAGTGGTTAAAGTAAGAAGAGCTGGAAGGTCTAGTACAGTATTTTGCACAAATGCATGCATACACTTAATATATAATTATTATATATAGATATACACAATGTACCTATACATATAGTGGTGCTCAATTCCAGTCCCCAAGACACCCCGCCCCCCCGCCCCCCCCTTCCTCCCCAACAGATCAAGTTTCCAGGATATTCAAGCTTGAGCACAGGTGGCTCAATCAGAGATCTCATGTGGGGGGGGGGGGGGGGGTGCTTGGGCACTGCAGTTGAGAACCCCTGAGCTAGAATTAAAAAAAGATTATAGCAATAACCTCAGCTGTTTTGAAAAAAACAATTGTCTGTCCAAGGATCCTTTCTCAAGACGGGGTGTGTGTGACAATGTATGTACTTGTATGTACTTGTGTGTGTGTATGTACTTGTGTGTGTGTATATATGTATACAACAATCTACGTGCGTGTGTATGTTTACAACAATGTATGTACGTGTGTGTGTATATATATATATATGTATGTATGTACTTGTGGCCAATAAAGAATATCACTTGTGCGCACATACACATGCCTTAGACAGGTCTGCAACCCTGCCTTTCAACCATTATCACCTAGCATACAGTGCTCCCACTGCAGCAAGGGATTCTGGGAAATTACATGCAAATGAGCACACAATTTGTCACCTTTTGCCTGGAATATCCATTCACATGGAGCCCATTTAAGCTGATGCATCGCCGTTCACACAGCTTTTAAGCACAACATGGGACTAGCAAAGCAAGTACAGACCACTCACAGATATGTTTCAACCTTGATGGGTATCATCAGTGTAAGGTTGGTTTATACTTGCTTTTAAATATTTCTAAGCTGGGTAGGTTTACCATATCACATTTTAAGTTATGGTGGGTAAAAAAGGCAACAAAAAACCTCTACTGTTAGCATATAGCCAATAAAGAATATCACTTGTGAGCACATTCACATGTCTTAGACAGGTCTGCAACCCTGCCTTTCAACCATTATCATCCTGCATACAGTGCTCCCACTGCAGCAAGGGATTCTGGAAAATGACATGCAAATGAGCGACATGACATGCAAATGTACTTGTGTGTATATATGCATGTACTTGTATGTATACAACAATGTATGTACTTGTGTATGTGTGTGTGTGTGTGTGTGTGTGTACAACAATGTATGCACTTGTGTGTGTGTATGTATACAACGTGTGTGTGTACAACAATGTATGTACGTGTGTGTGCGTAACAATGTATGTACGTGTGTGTGCATGTGTGTGTGTGTAACAATGTATGTACGTGTGTGTGTGTGTGTGTGTGTACAACAATGTATGTACTTGTGTGTGTATGTATTCAACGTGTGTGTGTGTGTGTGTATACAACAATGTATGTACGTGTGTGTATATATGTACATATGTATATAGAATGTGTATGTTTATGGTCATGTGCGTATGCATACTGTACATGTAGATATGTGAGTGCGCCTTGTCTACTTTATTCCCTAGGCTGCTTTTACATTTCCATAGAGATTAGCCTTTTATGCCTCCACTGTTAATTTTCACACCCGCGTGCCAGCATCCAAATTATCTTAATATCCCACTTCCTCTCAACATTCATTGCGGCCAGATATGCCTCTTACAAACACTGTATATAATATTCTCTGTTTCTGCCAGACCCCATGAAGGCCCCGAGAGGTTGGAAAGCTTGTAACATATCAACTACTTGTTGATCCAACAAAAGGTATCACACCCCCTACTCCCTCTCCCTCCTTTGTAACAACTATAGGGTTCCTTAGCAAAGGAGGAGTCTAGTAGAGGGCAGCTCTGACATCTCCGTGCGATGCTTCAAGATCTAAATGTATCTTTGCCTACACATGTAATTTAAATGGCTACTTCCAATAGGACATAAAACCCAGTGATTCCCTCCCCTCCCCCTTTATAATGCTTTCAGAGGTTAAGGCCTCGTTCAGGGTGCAGGCTTCGGAGGGAGGGCGTGCTGCCGTGCGTGCTGCCGTGAGAAACAAAGTATTCAATTTGAATACTGGTTGTCAGGGTAGCAACTGCCCTGTCTCCGAAGCCAGGAGTTGAAGCTGGCTACAGTTTCAAGAAACGAAAATGTCGGTTTTTGGAGCTGCAGCAGCATCACAGGGACCTAGGCAGCCAATGAAATCATTCTTGAGAATGATTTCATGACTGCAACCTCGATACTTTACCTGCCGTGTGTAACCCCGCCCCCTCCTCAACGCTGAAAAGTCTGCTGGGGGATAAACACAGATCGCCCAGCAAACTGCTGCACTGCCGCACTCCCGCCCTCCCTCCCACTCCTGCAGCTGGCACCCTGAACGAGGCCTAACACAGCAGTTTGATGAGAGGTGGTGGGGCACAGCACAATGAAACGCTATGGGCTGGATAACTGATAGGGCTATAAACTGAATGTATTGGCACATAGCAAAAGACAGAAGGGTAAAAAACACTAGCGCGTTTGGCGCCCTACTTGAGCTTTATCAAAGAGTAAAACCCTCCATGCTGTTACCGTTATTTAAGTCGTGCTCTTGCACCTGAGGACCCCGTCCTCGGGATCAGAATGACCTGTGTCTCGGGCGTCACTGATGACATGGTCAGGAATTTATCACACATCTTATGGTTTACACATTGATGGCAAACACGCATACTAACAGTCTAAAACAGAACCTGGTCACCGAGGACAATGTAATCAGGTCGCACATATTTCAAAAACCCTGCTGGCAACATAAGTTATTTGTATATGTAGCGCTATTTCCCCCACGTTCTGGAAGATGTGGCAATGACTGAGTGTATGTGCTGCTTTACCTGTGGCTCACAGGAGGCTTGAACCTCCGCTGCTGGGAGCCAGGTACACCCCAGGATCATCCGGTGACAGCGCCTCCACCTGTGAGGGATCCTGACAGCGTCAGATAACCTTCACAGGACCCAATAATTACGCACAGACGTATATAATAACATGTTGACTGCAGGCAACTTAGACTACTATAACGCATACAACACAGGCCTCGCACGGCCTTAGCCCCACACTGTACCCCACAGTTCCACGTATTTGTCCACCCCTTGGTAGGGTCTTCCCCAAGCTACTGAGGTGCCCTGGGCACCTAACCACCCTGGTGTCCACAGGAGTCAACCCACCCCAAAGTGTGTGAGACAGCGCTGCCCACCGTGAGAGTGTAGAGTTGGTGCACTTGGTGACTTGCTGATACCTGCCAGGTGCTCCAGCACCTGGAACCGCTGACTAAAGAAAGGGCCCTTCTGTCCCACACTGTCGCTGTCAGCGATGGCATCCGCCTCCACGTGGGGTGGTATCCAGCTGGAGGGTCCCACCATGAAGAGAGTCTCTATCTGTGGGATGGTCTAGTCCCAGACCACAGGCCGATGATACTGCGCAGCGTCTTGTTGCTATGTCCCTGACTACATATATAACACTAGTAAGAGTTCTAAGTGGATAGATAAAGATATAGACACCCAAACTCCAATACCCCCACTGACTAACTTGTAGGAAGGGTGGATGTATTTGTCTTCTAATTAGATAAATGAATGCAAGTGACATATGAGTAACTTGTCTTGCATCACAATCTCTGAGCAATACATTCTCTATTATGTATAGTGTAGTAACAAAGGAGGGAGTAGGTGGTAGGATACTTTTTATTAGATCATGTATAGTGTGTAACCCATTATTACAAAGATTAATTAACATGCTATGTCTTTTGAAAAAATGGAAAAAACCCTTAGCCATTTAGAACAAAAAAAGTGTGTGTGTGTGTGTGTGTGTGTGTGTGTGTGTGTGTGTGTGTGTGTGTGTGTGTGTGTGTGTGTGTGTGTGTGTGTGTGTGTGTGTGTGTGTGTGTGCGCTAGTGCATTCCATCAGTCAGTTAAGTCTATCATAATAGATTATTAGTGAATTTATTTCTACACACTATGTGCTATATATATATATATATGATTTGATTTATGGACGAGGTTACTACCTAGCCCACAATGAAACATAACGGATATAGAAACATGATGAAAGTCCTTCTGTATCAAACAAAACTCTGAGGGACAGAGACATACTATCTGAAGGTCTCTCCCCATGGGGGGCGGGGGAGGTGTGGTACTTTGTCTCTTATTTATTCCCATCATTTACATTGAATATACTGTAATGTTACAACACGTCACTTCAATCAGGAGGAGTTCTACAGTACTTACCATTTGGGATCACAAAGTTACCCTAATTGAATGTGGACTTTTCATTTATATGGAAAAACAGTCTCATGTACGTTTATTCAAGATACTGCACCAAAGTTCTCTCTGATGTTCAGACTTAGGGCTATCTCCTGTTTTTCCTCTGTTTTCAGAGGTTAGGTGAGGTTTTTTTTTTTTAAATGTTAAAAAAAGGGTTTAAAAGCAGATAAGACACAATATTCATCTACAGCCCATTCCCGTCTCTAAATAACCAGCCCAGTGGTCAAAGTGGCTTAAAATAATTGGTGGTACTGAGCCTGACGACAATAAAACTTCGGCATTTCACAGAACATTGGAAAAAAGCTATTTGCACCAAATCTTAGAAAGATTTAGACAGAAAGCAGAAAAGGAGAGATGTGTCCGAAAATAAATCAATTTTTATTTCAATAAAAAGTGTAAAAACATTTTTTTTTTAAATGGTACAGTGGATCGTAAAAAAAAAAAAAGTAGTCGTCCTCGTCACCTCACACTGTGACAGCTGCGTCACATGGCGAATAAACGGCACACTCGAGATTCTGGGAATTATATGTTGGCTATATCTCTGTCCTATACTTGGGAGGGAATGTATAACCTTTCTAGCCACAATTAAAGATGGGAATATTTTTTGGTGGTTTTGGATCCACCTCGGATTGGACGGTTCCTTTGGGCCGTGGATTTCCGCGGATCATTTTCAAAAACGGCGATTCGCCTTGTGCGGATTTTATTTATTTTTAACACTGACAATCAGCAGATGGATTGTATCCAATGGCGGTTTTGGATTAATCCGCGTGGATTGAAACTGTAACAATCTGTCGGCGGATTTTATACCGCGGAACGGATTTTGAATGGCAATTTTGAGGAACGTATGTGGACCGCTCCGCCATCTCTAGTCACATTTCCCTCTCTGTGTTAGGGAGCGTTAGAAGGGTACAGAAGAGGTGTGCGCGGGCTGGAATATTGTTATTGTCAGCTGTGAATAACCGTTTTTAACACGTGCCAAAATAAAGATGTTAACCAGATTATTATCAAAACCACAACAAACTTTACGTTTGGACGATGTGGAAAAATACTGCAGACTTGCTGTTTTTTGCCCCTGGGGAAAATACAGATGACAGTGTTACTCTTCACCTTACATTGTAATTAGCAATATCATCCAGGCACCGCACACCATAAGCAGTAGCTATGGAAAATGTTTTGCCCAGCTGTTACTGGGAGGGGCTCCTGCTTTATATAGGAGTGCAAGTTGCAACGGCAAAGCTATAGCATAGACTAGTATTCCCTGTTCTATCATCTCCCATACCAGATACCACAATACCAACCATGTCTGGCTTTGGCAAAGGCTTCTCTGATCTCCAGCACCAAGCTCAACAAAAAGCACAGGATACAGGTAAGGCGAGCTTCCCAAGCAATGTACAGTATCGATACACCTGCGTAGTATCGATTTAGTAGTACTGAGCATATTTACCTTCTTATTTCCGAACTTAAGATGTGACTTCTGTTTATAGCAGCCTATTTTACGTGTGATCACCCCTTGTTCGTTATTATGATGTACCAAAAAAAGTCTCTAAGAGAATTTAGAGAATTGCCTAACCCCTTTGCTACCAGATAGCGATGTACCTTGTGGCAGAGAAGGGGGTTAAAAATATTGTGCCACAGCAGGGGTGGCCAACTCCAGTCCTCTAGGGCCACCAACAGGCCAGGTTTTAAGGATATCCCTGCTTCAGCACAGGTGTCTCAATCAGTGGTTCAGTCGTTAGCTGAGCCACTGAGCCATGTGCTGAAGCAGAGATATCGTTAAAACCTGACCTGTTGATGACCTTTGAGAATTGGAGTTTTCCACTCCTGTACTACTGTATAATCAAGTGCCAGTGCACTGCTAGCGTCCATTTGATATCTTTGACTTTTTAGTGAACTTTATGCACTTTGTTTATGTTACATAAATCTTAAATGATCTATATATCATTGTATTTTAACCGTATTTCTTCAGCTGTTAAGGTTTAGAACAGGTCTGGCCAACTGCAGTCCTGAAGGGCAACCAACCGGTCAGGTTTTCATTATATCTGCTTCAGCACACGTGGCTCAATCAGACTGAGCCACTGATTGAGCCACCTGTGCTGAAGCAGGGATATCCCTAAAACCTGGTCTGTTAGTGGCTCTTGAAGACTGGAGTTGGCCACCCCTGGCTTAGAAAGATTGTTTGTAGGTTGTGGAATGAGAACTACAGAAAACTACAGAACTATGCACTGCAGTGTACCTGAGCTTTTAAGACTCAAACTCTATGGAGATATTTTAAAAATACCAACCGCTCATTCCCCTTCCAATATGATCCCTGTTCATTTTTATTTTACTCACAATATAGTTAGCTAAATCCAAAGAAATACATTAGGTGGGGTACGTCATTCTCAAGGAACAATATAATAAACGGAGGAATTAAGGCAGGTATGCCCACTCATTTCATTGTCATCTTTCATATACTGTATGTATGGAACCAGAATACATTGCAGCCTGAAAAACTTCCAAACGGCAACGTAACTTGTAAAGTGTTAAAATATCACACCTCGCCTGCCCTTCTATAATTAAAGGTGGCAGATAGCAAAAGGCTTATTGTTGGGCAATGTCACCATGATGGGCTTATGGTTTAAAATGAATGTATTGGTAGGTATACTTTATCATTGCTGTACTATACTAATATTACTGTACACCGCAATACAACCCTGCTAGCAATACACGGGGCATAATGATAGCTAAAAAAATCACTTTAGGCCGGGGTGCTCAACTCCAGTCCTCATATCCTCCCACCCCAACAGGTCAGGTTTTCAGGATATCCCAGTTTAGCACAGGTGGCTCAATCAGAGGCTCAGTCGATGACTGTGCTGAAGCAGGGACTGATTGAGCCACCTGTGCTGAAGCTGGGCATCCTGAAAACCTGACCTGTTGGGGTGGGGGGAGGGGTCTTGAGAACAGGCGTGGATCACTCCTCCTTTAGACTACAATATGTTGACCTCAAATCTTTTTCACAACATAAGAGAACCTAAAACAACTCAATTTCCATGTCAGAAGAATAAATCCCTTTTATCAGATCACAGCAATGCCCTATTTCCATTTTGTTGCTCAGAGACGCACCTGGGCGGATAATATTTATCTTTTGTAGAGGACAAAGAGATTCACCTTGATCATGTATTCACGGGCCAGAAGCACTCATGATATTACATTTCCGAGCATTGTGTGTATGGTTTGTGAAGCCAATTTAATTTCATATCCAGCTTCTACATCCAACACCCTGCAGCAATATAACAGAGCAGTGGTAACCAATCCATGCGTCTCCCGAATGTTGTTTCTGGGTGTGTGCAATCTCTTTATCACGGAGCATCAAAGTCGGGGTGAGGCTTTCTAAAAATATTGTTGGTTCAGGATTGTTATTCGGGCAGGGAACATTCTGGTTTTGTACTATGTACATACTGGCAGTGCCGGATTTAGGCATCAACTAACTAAGCTACAGCTTAGGGCAGGGGAGGGCAACTCCAAACCTCAAGGGCCACCAACAGGTCATGTTTTTGGGATTCCCTGCTTCAGCACAAGTGTCTCAATCAGTGATTGAAGCAGAGATATGTGCTGAAGCAGAGATATGTGCTGAAGCAGAGAGATATCCCTGCGTAGGCACAGGTGGCTCAATCACTAATTGAGTCACCTGTGCTGAAGCAGGGATATCCTAAAAACCTGAACTGTTGGTGGCCCTTGAGGTCTGGAGTTGCCCTCCCCTGAGTTAGGGCCGCACAATATGAGGGTCCTCAAAAATAGATTAAAAAATGAATTAATTTCAAGTTTTAAAATCAGACGATAAATAAAGATTTGGGGAAAAGAAGATTCTCCATAAATATGACTACTTTCGTATCAAATATGGCTGTAAGCATCACGTGCATCGAAAGTGACAAACTTCGTGGCTTATCCTCTGAAGAAATCATCACTGACTTTGCTCTCCAAAAATCCCGAAGGAAATGTTTTAATATTAAAATGAATGTGATGTGCACACACTGGATTTTATCTGTACGTCGTCGTCTCTGTGTATAACAACGCTAGTATAACGCCTTCAGTCATTTCAGTGTCAGGTTTATATTTTCAATGGTCCCTTCAGTCAGAGTAATAAATCTATTTCTAATTTCCGGGGTCTCTTAAATTGACGGCCAAAAGCCTCAGAAGGTCCAAGTCCGGCCCGGTGCACTGTATATACACGGAACAAAATACAGGCTACTTTATAGTACGCAAGGGACACAATTATCAACAGGTGTGCCTCAGGTTTGGGAATATATTTGAGTTACAATACATTTATCCCTAGCCCTCAACATTAGTGCTTAATATATAGCTGGTAGTTTTATGTATATCTTTATTTATATAGCGCCATTCAGGTACAAAGCGCATTACAATACACGTGACATAATAATATAACACAGTGGGAATTCGCGCTTCAGACATAAAACAATAGGAAAAGGAGTCCCTGCACCCAAGAGCTTACAATCTAAGTGGTAAGTGTGGGGAACTTACAGACACAGAAGGCAGTAGCACCATCAGTGTGAGCACTGTATACAGTTAAGGTTCACTAAAAGCTGGTGCACCTTTAAGAATGTAATTATCACGGGTGTGTCAGGAGTGACCCTATAGATGCGGATCGTATAAATAATAAATTTCCCTGAAAATTCACAAGACCATGTGAGTGCTGCATTCCTAGTTCAGCTATCTTCTGTCAGGCGTGAGACGGTCAGACAAGAATATGAGAGGAGCCGTGTGTACCTAATCATCCTCATTGTCTCTGGTGCTTTCACGGACACTCAGTAACTAACAGGGTGACTGTCTCACATCTAGTTTCTAATGGTTCAGTTTAAGCAACATCTCCAAGTACTACGAGGAAATGACCCGAATCTCTCAGTAGATGACATCATATTTTTCCCATCAAATATATGGAGCCGAGAGAATACATCAGAAATACTGAAATATACAGAACTCGTTACTTGCCCGCACTTATGTTTTACTTTATGCTGTATAATGCTAACAGTTCCAGAAACATAATAATGGTATTTCTTATTTCAGCAAAGCAAGGTGAACAGGTGGTCCAGGACTGCGTCACCAAAGTGACAGATGCAGGACAGCAGGGTAAGTAAGATATGGCAAATCTGTGTTGCAGCGTAAACATGGGCAACACAGCACAGGTTTACAGTTTCCCTATCTTACAGCAGGGGTGCTCAACCAGTCCTCAACCCCGCCCCCCCAACAGGTCAGGCTTTCAGGATATCCCAGCTTCAGCACAGGTGGCTCAATCAGAGACTCAGTCTTCGACTGAGCCTCTGATTGAGCCACCTGCGCTGAAGCAGGGACTGATTGAGCCAGCTGTGCTGAAGCAGGGATATTCTGAAAAACAGACCTGTGGAGGGAGGGCATGATGACTGGAGTTGAGCACCCCTGGCTTACAGCATGCTATCACACATCTGTGCCAATGTATGTGTATATCATTGCACGTATAAGCAAATCTGTTTTAGACGGTGCGTCAGTCCCTTAATGCGTGTGCATCTATGTGTTAATTAAATTGTGCAGTGGGATTCAAGTAAATGAGGTGCTGGCAGCTATAGATTGCAGGCGGCATCATTACAATATACAGCATGTTACACACTATTTGTACTTTGACTCCCGACATACTGTACACAGAAGGCCTAGCACAGTCTAATAATGACACTCTTTCCTTTTGTTGTTTAACAGCTATCGACCAAGGATGCCAAACTGCTCAGAAAACATGTGACCAGGTGTCTGGGCAGGTGAAGGATAAACTTCCCGGTGGATGGAAATAAGCTGCAGAACGTTCTGAAATAATCACCAAAGCGTTTATTTTAATTAATCTAAGAACGTACAAAACCTGAAATAAATTTTTTTGCGGTGCAAATAAACTAAAATATCCCTTTTATTTCGGTCATAGCATGTTTTGTTTTATAGCATCTGTTATCCCAATCCAGCATAAATACCAAACCGGTGTGTGGGAACGAAAGTTTTCATAGCGACCTTGAATGTACGCTGATGTTTTTGTTTGGCATATTTGGTCACTCCAACGACACTCTAGTAAAAGATGATAAAACACTACACCGTATTATATCAGGGGTGGCCAACTTCAGTCCTCAAGGGCCACTAATAGGCTACGTTTTAAGGATATCCCTGCTTCAGCACAGGTGGCTGACATCAGTGGCTCGGACAATGAATGCACCACCTGTGCTGAAGCAGGGATATCCTTAGAACCTGACCTGTTGGTGGCCCTTGAGGACTGGAGTTGGCCACCCATGTGCTATATGTACTGGGTGAGCTTACCATAACTCATTAAAATATGTGCCTCAATACTACCGCTGAACAATAATATTTTAAACCGGAGTCGTTCGTTTGTACGAGGGCAGATAGGACCAAACATTCATATTTAGCTTTAAAAGGATAACTATTATTTAACGTATTACTATGGGGCCGTCCGAAGAGAATGGTAGAATTTATCCAAGTTTGTGGAGAAATATATTTAGACAGAACTCCAACCAATTGGGGCAAAGTAATATATAGTAGTAAAGATTGCAAGTGATTCACGAATGCACTAAAGATGGGAAAGTACAAGACCTTTGTATCAGCTGTCTGGAATTCCTAGCACTGTAAAGATCTCACGTTAAACTGCAGCATGCTGTCAGAATAATTAGCAATTCAATATAAATTGGCGTGGCCAATTAGACAAGTGGTGTGTCTCATCAACTGCACCCTGCCCCCTTTTGGAGAGTGTACTTTGTTAAGTACATGTTGTATTTACTAGTAACCGTACGAGACCAGATATTTGGGTGGTGGCTGTATACTGTATACTGTACTTGCATCTTGGCAAGATTTCAAGGTGTGGCCAGAACATGTTAAAGCAAAACTGCACCTGAAGTTAAATTCCAGCGCTGTTTTTAGAAACTATGTGTAAAGTTATCTTGAACCTGAATCACCTTTATGCTCCTAATACTGGCAAAGTACCGTACAATGCTTTTAAAGCAGGGGTCGGCAACACCAGTCCTCGAAGACCACCAACAGTACAGGTTTTCAGGTTATCCTTGCTTCAGCACACTTGTGCTGAAGCAGGGATATCCTGAAAACCTGACCTGTTGGTGGCCCTCGAGGACTGGAGCTACCTGCCTCTGCTTTAAAAGAATTCCCACAGCCCAGAACAAAGTATTTTTAGGCTGCGTCCACGCTGCTGCTGCTGACTATGCTTGGCGCGTTGAGTTATATGAAACTCAATGTGTCCGGCCATGCTCACGCCCGTGCCCATACGCTCGCGGGCGCTAGACGAGACAGATGAATTTGTCTTCCAGGCATGCTGAAGGGTCACATGACCGCCTCAACCAATCAGCGCCAGTCACAGCTCGAGCACGCCCCCGGCCCCCCGCTCAGAAAAAAAATATGCCGGACAGCCGAGCGCTCATGCCTGTAGAGTTGGTGATGTCACCGCTCTCAAGCATGAGTGCGGTCAGCGGCAGAGTGGACGCAGCCTTAAGCTGCAAAGGCTATACAATGTTACACAATTAGGTTAGAAAAACAATTAGCAACCACTCCCCCCCCTCCAAAATAAAAAAAACAGTAGCATATTGCAGAAATGGGGGGAACTATTTTAAACTTCATGTTACTGTCACTCAGAACTGAAATGGGTATAAATGAGCATAATACAGCATTATTACCATTTATATAGGGCCAATATAGTCCGCCTGGTGGCACCATGAGGAAATGACATGCAATGAACAGAATGATATACAAGATTGTATTGTATTGTATGTCTTTATTTATATAGTGCCATTCATGTACATAGCGCTTCACAGTAGTCATACACATGGTAATCATATAAATAACAAATAATATAAATAACAGGTAACAAGATAAGAAGAAATGCAGTCCTGTAGATGTGTGAGGGGAGGGAGAGAGAAGAGGTGTAGGTGATGGGCAGAACGGAGGCCATGGTTAGGGGAATATATAACACTTTAGGTTCTCATGTGCAGAACCAAGGTTTTAAACACGCCCATCCAATGCCCCCTTCCTACGTGTCTCCCGGGAAGCATTTCGCTTCTGGCCAATCAGAAATAGCGATGTACTGTTAGTCACAGGTTGACCAGCTCGTAGGTAGCTTTTTATCCACAGCTACAGTATTTTAAGCTCCTAAAACTAGATGTTAAAGGTAGAGATTCCCATAATATTAACTGCATCATGAGAATGAGTATATTTGTGATCTATATCCTAGTATATATGTATGTGGTATATATATATATATATATATATATATATATATATATATATATATATATATATATATATATATATGTGGTTGACAAATCACCAAAAAATCTACTCGCCACACAAAAAAATCTACTCGCCACCTAGTACCAAACGTGTGCTGCTTGGGCCAATATTTACTCGCCCGGGGGTTAAATCCACTCGCCCGGGGCGAGCAAATGTATAGGTTTGTCGAACACTGTATATATATATATATATATATATATATATATATATATATATATATATATATCATATTTCCTTGATTCTAAGATGTACCCTTGATTTAATAAAATATTTTTTTGGGGAAAAAAATATTAAATGTGCACCAGACCACACCTTTATGCTCAGCACTATGGGAGCTGCGCTACGGTTGTCAGCATCATTCATTGGATCATGTGATACGTTGCTTTCCGTGATCTTGTTGCGCTGCCTCTGCACCTCCTGCAGTTCCAGTCTCACCGAGAGTCACAGGGGGTGGGGAGGTTGTGATCGGAGCCGCCGTCTGAGCTGGGTGAGTTTGCCGAGCTGCTGCTGGGCGCTGAAGACATCCTCACTGCGGTTGGTGGTGGTTGGGGGGGGGGAGGGTGTCAAGAAAACAAAGCACAAGACCATTAGAGCATGTGTAATGGACACACACACAAATACCTGAAACACAACCAGTGTTAAAACAGGTTGTTTTTTGTATTTTTGTGTCCATTACACATGCTCTAATGGTCTTGTGCTTTGTTTTCTTGCTGCATTTCTTTGTGTTGTTTGAAAACGACCTTTCTTCAGAGCTGCAGTTCCGTCAGAGGGTTTGTTTAATATATATATTCACGTATGTTTAGTCACTTTACATTTTGTGTGTATATTAATTAAGACCTCTTATTATTCGGTCCTTCAATATTGGTAATACAAGTATTTCATTTGCACTTCTCACAAACTGCACTCCTATATCTGTGTGTAGTCCCGGTCTCTTTTTGGGCCCAGAGACCCCCTCTGTAGCGTGCTGAGAGATCGCGGGTGCCGCCGGAGGCAGCGACGCACCCGCCGGCACGGCGCAAAGGTGGGGGCCGGAGCAGGGAGCGCTCCGAGTCCCCGGAGTCCCGGCGGCGCACCCGGCTAGCGGGGTCCGCCATTACAAGTGCTCGCGCCTGCGCAGAAGGCTCACAGGAGCCAGTACTAAGTCGCGCATGCGCAGGAGAATCGTGCACGCGGCCCCAAGCCAAAAGCAGCCTCCACGGGACTACAACTCCCATGAGGCTTAGGGCCAACTACCCCAGGTGTCCCCAAGTGGCCAATGAGGGCCCAGGATTCTCAGACAGGCAGATTGATACATTTCGCGGGCTTTGGAGCAAGGCAGTTGGAGCTGGGAGCAGGAAGGGTGTAGGGAGCAAATGGCTCCTACACCAGGTAAGGTATCCCCAGATCCCAGGAAGGCCCCAAGCCCCACCAGGGTAGTGGGTAGGTACTGAGGGACGGCCCCTAGGTTAGGGACCCTGCCCTTAGGTGTGGGTGAGTGTGCAGTCTTGTCAGTGGCACAGCTGTCAGTGCTGTGAGCGCTGACAAGAAGGCACAGTGTGTGTGTGCAGTGTAGCTGCAGGTACCAGGTTGAGTGCAGTGCGTTTGCTGCAGGTACCGAGTGAGTGCAGTGGGTTGCTGCAGGCTAGGGAGAAGCTAGTGAGAAGGGATCCAGGAGGTGAAGGGAGAGGTAGTGTGGGTGCAGGGGGTCAGTGACCCGCCTGCATAGGACAGTTCTACCCCGCTGGCCCTAGGAGTATTCCCTGAAGTCACCATAGGTTGCTGTGCTGCAGGGATGCCCTATAATGGTAGCGAGCATCACCCCTTACTGTGTAGACAGCAAGGGACGAAGGTGCAGAGTTGCGGTTGTGGCGACTCGTGTGGGACCAGACGGCTGGACATTGAGACCCAGGAGGCAGGCCGCTGATTCGTCTGACCCTTTGCGAAGTTGTTGCCGGTCACCGCCGTGACCGGAAGGTACTATAACATCAAGTGCACCAACACTGGTCAACAGGCGCTGATCCCGCCTTAGGCGTAACTCTTTAGGGACACTGAGAGAGTGGCTAAAGAACTGAGCATATACCAATATTACTATACATGGACACGGTGTGTGGGGCACGCGGTGAGGGGACGGAGACGTTACTCCTGATGAGTGGGCGAGCCACTAAGGTTATACCGTTAGAGTATAAGTGTATATGTTGTGTTATTGCTACCGTGCATTATTATAGTAAAACCAGTTACAATCATAAGGTGTTGTATGTTTCTTGCCCAGGGGAATCTTACATCACGGGGATCCTGGGTAAGTGGAGGCGCTGCGCTAAGTGTATAAGTGTTACCCCAGGCTCCCAGCTAGCGGAGGCTCAGATCTCCTGGGGCCGCAGGTTGTATACTGTGACCAGTAATCTCTTTGGGAAGCATCAGAAAAAGGGCTACATGTGTATATATTGTATATTTGTGCAACATATGTATGCACATATCCACTATTCCCTGACAACATTCTTTATATAGATCACCAGACAGAAAAGCGTTATACAGGCGGTCCTCGTTTTACAACATTTCGTTTTACGACGAACGGCTTATCCGACGCTAGTCAATGCATCCCTATGGCCCGTTTTGCGACGCCCGAACGGCTTATCCGACGCTCTTACGACGCTTTACAAAATTGGTACAATTGCCCAATCAGAAGGCTGCAGGTTAGGGAAATCATTCTGAACCGTCTGTGTGAAGGTTTAGTGGTGTATTTTAGGCCCTAACCATGTCTGATAAAAGCAAAAAGCAAAGTACTGTTACTCCAAAAAGGATTAGAAAATCTATTACTTTGGAGACCAAACAAAACATAATGAAGCGCTCTGAGAAAGGAGAGGCAAACACAGAAATTGGACGTGCCTTGGATATACCTCGCACAACTATTGTGACAATAATAAAAGATAAGGCAAGAATCTTGGAACAGATCAAGGGCTCAGCACCTATGCAAGGTACAACAATAAGGCAACGTGCTGGGCATATTGCTGAGGTAGAAAAACTCCTCATCATATGGCTGGAAGATCAATCCCAGCGTCATGTGCCTATTAGTTTAGCCTTAATTCAGGCCAAGGCTTTGAGTCTGTATGAGGACATTAAGCAACAGCATGGAGAAGGGACCACTGAGGAAACGTTCACTGAAAGTAAGGGCTGGTTTATGCGGTTTAAAGAGAGGGCAAACTTGCATAACATTAAAGTGACCGGTGAAGCTGCTAGTGCTGATGAGGCGGCAGCTAAAACCTTCCCTGTTACATTGGCCAAAATTGTAGAGGACGGTGGCTATTGTGAACGTTAAGTGTTCAATGTTGATGAGACTGGACTCTACTGGAAGAAAATGCCCAGTAAAAGCTACATTGCAAAAGAGGAAAAATCTATGCCTGGTTTTAAAGTTGCAAAGGACAGGCTGACTCTTCTGCTTGGATTAAATGCTGCAGGTGATTTCAAGCTAAAACCTTTGCTTGTTTATCATGTAGAAAACCCTAGGGCATTCAAGGGTTATGCAAAGAGCACACTTCCAGTGATTTGGAAGTCCAACCGTATGGCAAGGGTAACAGGGAGCCTTTTTGAGGACTGGTTCCAGCATCAATTTATCCCAGTTGTGCAATTATATTGCATAAACCAGAACCTTGATTTTAAAGCATTGCTGCTCCTGGACAATGCTCCTGGCCATCCCGTGTACCTGGATGACCATCATCCAAACGTTATGGTGGTGTTCATGCCCCCAAACACCACCTCACTGATACAGCCGATCGACCAGGAGGTTATCGCTTCTTTCTTTTTTTTTTTTTTTTTACGATGATAAAATACTTGTATTTTTTTTTTTTTTAAATCTTTTTTCCTTTATTGGAGACACATATAAAAATTACAGACAGAGGTTACAATCAATATGATACATTTAGGAATGAGGGAAGCTGAACTTGACTGTGAGGCGAGTCAGGGGTCTCAATAAATCGTTTTTTCGTGTTTTTTAGTATGAAAAGAAGGGGGAACTCAGGGCGGGGCGATAGATGGGGACGACAGAAGAGGGGGGAAATGAGGGGGGGAGGGGGGGTAATGGGTTTGCACTCCTCTCTATCCGCCTCTTTAGTTGGTAGGCTATTCGTTAGGACCTAGTCGGGGGGAAGGGTTCCTGGGCTAATCCAGGGCTACCATGTGTTATAGAATTGTGGCATTTTTTGTTTTAGCATGGCCGTTAATTTTTCCATAGACATTACTGTATTTATTCTATTCACTACAGTCGTCCTTGAGGGCGCTTTTAGTTGCTTCCAGGCCGCCGCCACCGAGCATCTCGCCGCCGTAAGTATAGCGGAAGTCAGCCTGGCCGCGGGGGCTGGGAGATCCTCTATTGGTTTGCCCAGCACGTATGTCAGGGCGTCCAGGGGAACCTCCAGGCCCAGGGTTTCATCCAGGAGTCTTTGAATTCTAGTCCAGAACTGCTGGATCTCAGGACATGTCCACCAAATGTGAGCCATGTCGCCCTTTTGTCCACATCCTCTCCAGCACAGGTCAATTGCACCGGGGAAGATCTGGCTCAATCTACTCGGGGTCAGGTACCATTGAAATAGTATTTTGTATATATTTTCTTTTGTAACGGAGCAAATTGAAGTTTTAGGGACTGTGTCCCAGATGTCCTCCCAGTCCTCAAGATCTAGTGGTATGCCGAGGTCTATGCACCATTTTTGCATATAAGTATGGGTGAGTGGGGGGAGAGAGTTCTCTATTATGCTGTAGATTGCTGTGATTAGCCCTTTCTAATACTCTCTTACTTGACAGAGGGACTCAAATTTGGTCAGGGGGGGGAATTTTGAGGTCGGGGATAGAGCTCTAAGGAAATGCCTTATCTGTAGAAATGCAAATATGGGGAGATGGGGGGCTGACAATTTATTTTTGAGCTCCTGGAAGGACAGAGCTTCGTCATTCTCTAGCAGATCCGCAACCATGCTATGTCTAGGTCCTGGAATAGACCGATCTGAGCTTGGGGGCACCCAGGAGGGAATTCAGGGTTCCCAAGTATGGGGGTGAGTTGGGAGGGGGGTGAAGTTAGGCCGTATTTCCCTCTATTTTTGGACCAAATAGACCACGTGCATTTCATTGCTCTGAGCTCAAATTTCTGAGGAGGTTTTTCCTTGTGCTCTGGGGACCATAGTAGTACTGGGAGGGGGACAGGGGATGCGTGACGAGCCTCTATTTCCAGCCAGCAGGCCGAGCTCGGAGGGTTGTTCCAAACCACTGCCTGCCTGAGTTGGGCCGCGTGGTAGTATCTGATCACGTCAGGCACCCCCAGTCCACCTCTTGTCTTTGCGGCCATGAGCACTGACCTCGGGACTCTAGGTTTTCGTTGTTTCCATATGAAACACAGAATTTGCGTTTTTATATTTCTTAATTCGGCTAGGGGGATTGGAACTGGGAGGGTTTGGAAATAATACAACAGGCGGGGAAGGATGTTCATTTTAGCGGAGACGATCCTGCCAAACCAGGAAATCTGGTATGTGTTCCAAGCTTCTAGGTCTCTTTTAATTTGGCTAAATAGAGGGGGGTAGTTAGTTTTGTACAGCGAGGAGTACATTCTAGTAATTTTTATCCCTAGGTATTTTATGTGGGTGGAGTTCCACTTATATTTGTAGTTTGATTGGAGAAGTCTCCATGTGGGCTCTGGGAGGGATATATTCAGTGCTTCGGATTTGTCCATATTTATCTTATAATCTGAGACCTGGCTAAATTGATGCAGCAGTTTCTGCAGGTTGGGGAGGGAGATATGTGGATCAGCTAGGGTCAGAATGACGTCGTCCACGAAAAGGGATATTTTATAGTGTTTGTCGGCTATGTTTATGCCTGTGATATCTGGGTCAGCTCTGACTTGGGCTGCTAGTGGTTCTATTGAGATTGCGAAAAGCAGTGGGGATAGGGGGCAACCCTGCCTGGTTCCGTTTCTTATGTGGATCGGGCTGGATTGTCCTCCTGGTAGTTTTAGATAGGCAGTGGGGTTCTGGTATAATGCTCGGACACCCTCGAGGAACGGGCCTGAGAAACCAAATTTGATCATTGTTTGATCTAGGAAGGACCATTTGATCCGGTCAAAGGCCTTCTCGGCGTCTAGACTAAGAATCATGGCCTGGAGTTTATTGAGATGCACGTGGTCGATGATATTGATAATTTTACGGGTGTTGTCAGATGCCTGTCTTCCTGACACGAAACCCACTTGGTCTATATGAATTAGTCTGGGGAGAATAGGGTTTAGTGTGGAGAAACTTGTGGGGAGCGCAGGTATCACCATAAACATGTAAGGGAAAGAATATCAAAATAGGGCAATATGTCTAAATGAATACAGCAATCTGAGCAGGAATCATGAATGGGAACTCACATTATCCCAGTGGTATTACAGCCTGTATTTGGCAATAGATGTAGTGGGTAGATTCAGCAATGTGCAGGGGGGTCTTGCTTGTACACACTCCCAGATGATAGCAGGACGGACCCTCAATGGAAATGGAAATAAAGACAATTCTAGTGCAACACTGTATGTTCACTATGGATATATTGAAAAGGCAATTAGTATTGCACTTACATGATCAACATGTGCTTAGACACATAACAATTGATGCGCAGCATAGGTGTACTCCATCCACCCCACTCCCGAGGTCGCGTCGCGTCACTTTCGGTTCGGCACGTCGCGTCACTTCCGGTTTCGTCGGCGAACACAGAATGGATCCTCATGGGTTCTGGGGCTAGTCTGGCACACTTCTGAACTGCTGCAGGTTCACTCAACGCGTTTCGCTGGCGTGGCAGCTTCGTCAGGAGTCTGATCTGAAGTGTAAGCTTCTTGGGCCATGTATATATGCCCCTACTTGGCTCTGATTGGATGGATGGTTAATTCTCCACTTCCCATTGGCTGAAAAAGTGCTCTGTGATTGGCTAGTGGACGGGACTAACCGTGCATACTAATATCCATGTATATCACATTGAAATACATGTAAAATGAAATACATATAAAATGACATCGTTTTATTTAATACAAATATCTTAAAATCCTAATATACATTATAAATAGCTGCTGCTCTAACTAAAAAACTGACTAATACATAGAAAAACTAACTAATACATAGAAGAACTAACTCTATAATGAAGGGATGTGTGATTGACTGACTCTTTCACCAAAGGGTTTATTCCTTACATTGTGTGCTTGTAATGCATATATACCACTCAGCAATGATATGCATTTAAATTGAATATAGTGGTGTGGGAGACAAAAGTAGAAAAACACAAATTAGTGCATCAAATATAAATACATAAACATATAAAAATATACATATAAATTAATATAAATTACAGATTTGCATAAATCTTCAAATGATGTTTTAAAGCTATTTTGAATATCCCAAAGTAACCAATTGTAAAAAACAACCAAATATAACATTTATATCTTAAAATTCATAACTCATTGTATTTATATTAAAAAATGTTTTTTAAAATATGATCTGTGTATAAGAGCGCATGTTATTTATATAAAAACACTGATTTCTATATCTGAATTCAATCCATCTGGAGTTAATGTCTTGAGCCGGTGAATCCAGAATGTCTCTCTTTTAATTAGTTCTTTGGTTCTGTCACCGCCTCTCCAATTTAAAGGGACTTGTTCAATCCCTCTTATAGTTAGATCTTTTGTGTTAGATCCATGGAAACGGGTAAAGTGTTTTGGGACACTATGTGTGTCCATCATACGTCTTATATTGCTCATGTGTTCCAGGGCTCTCACTTTCAGGGCACGGGTGGTTTGACCTACATATTGAAGACCACAACTGCATTCCAGCAAATAAATGACAAATGCTGAATTGCAATTTATGAATTGTTTTATGTTAAAAACCTCATTGGTGGTATTAGATTTAAAAATGTCTTTAGCCTCTTTGCTGCAAAAGTCACAAATCTTGCAGTTACCACATGTAAAAAAACCTTTTGGGAGTTTTAGCCAATTATTTTTATGTGTGTGTTCCTTTTTGTTCTTCAGGATACTTGGTGCTAATTTCTGCTTTAAATTGCTTGCTTTAGTGAATAGAACGTTTGGTATTGCAGGTAGTGCACTGCCCAAAATGGGATCATTTTGTAAAATGTGCCAATGTTTTTTCAGGGCATTTTTAATTTTGTGTGCATCTTTGTTGTATTGAGTCATAAAACTTGTTGTAAAATCCAGCTCTGTCTTTTTCGTTTCATTCACAGTTGGTTTAATTAAAAGTTTCCTATCTAGCAAGTCAACTTTAGATTTTGCTTCTTTAATTAATGTAGGGCTAGACTAAGAATCATGGCCTGGAGTTTATTGAGATGCACGTGTTCGATGATATTGATAATTTTACGGGTGTTGTCAGAGGCCTGTCTTCCTGACACGAAACCCACTTGGTCTATATGAATTAGTCTGGGGAGAATAGGGTTTAACCTGTTTGCGAGGATCTGTAGTTTGTAGTTCTTGTAGTAGAGGTCTGTAGTTACCGCATTGCAGCGGGTCCCTTCCTTCCTTATGAATAATAGCTAAGTTGGCAGCGGAAATTGTGCCCGGGATCGGGTCTCCTTCTAGGAAGGAGTTGAACATATCAAGTAGAAAGGGGGAAAGAGACAATCTAAATTTTTTATAATAAGCGTTTGAAAAGCCGTCACGGCCAGGAGTTTTGGCTATCTTAAGGGTGCTTATGGCTTGCGCCAGTTCCTCCTGAGTGATTTTATGGTTCAGGACTTTGAGTTCTTCGTCAGTAAGAGAGGGTAGATTGCATCTCGCCAGAAATTGCGAGGCAGAGTCTACATCTGCTGGGTCTTGGTTGGGGGGGGTGGAGATTATAAAGCTCCGTGTAGTAGTTTGCAAATTCTTGGGCGATTTCTTTTTCCACATAAGTAGTGTGGCCGCCTTTAGTGCGGATTCTTGTGATTTGGGCTCTTGCTTTTATGCCTCTTAGTTTTGACGCTAGGAGGTTGTCGGCCTTATTGCCCCTATCATAAAACCTCTGATTGGTCCATTTAAGCGCTCTCTCTACCTCTTCTAATTGGGATTGTTTTAGCTCAGTTCTTGTTTTGTCAAGCGTTCTGAGTAACCTTTTGGAGGGGGTCTTTATGTGTTGTTGTTCGAGGGTAATTATTTTGTCAGTTAGCGCCTTTTGTGCTTTTAGTTTAGATTTTTTCTTATAGGATGCTAGGGAAATTAGGTCGCCTCTGATTGTTGCTTTGTGGGCTTCCCACAGCGTTGATGCTGCGGAGACCGACCCTTTGTTTAATTCAAAGAATGAGGTTAATTTGTGCTTGATTGATTTTACAATTTGTGGGTCGTTAAGGAGGGAGTCATTTAGTTTCCAATTATAGGAGGAGTTATTTACAAAAGGAAGAGAGAGGGTCAAATTGACCGGGGCGTGGTCAGACCATGTAATCGGGCCTATATTGGAGTGGGAGGCCGCCTGGAGAACATTTGTGGTGCCTAGCAAATAGTCGATCCGCGAGTAGGATTGATGTGGGGCCGAGAAGAACGTGTTGTCCCTCTGGCCTACGTGCTGGGCCCTCCAAATATCCGTGAGGGAAAAGTTCTGTAAGATCTCTCTGAACCTTTTCGCCTTTTGCTGGGTCTGGGCTGTGTGTTGAGCGGAGGGCAAGCTAGATTTGTCCTGCTCTGGCGACAGAACCATATTGAAGTCCCCGACTACTAGTAATGAGGCGAGTATAGATTGGTCCAGGGATTCCAAGAGATCCTGAATAAATTGTACCTGATTTTCGTTGGGGGCGTAAATATTGATTATGGAAATGGGGATTCCTGATAGGGATCCCTGTATGAGTAGATAGCCTCCCTCTGGGTCTCGGGATATATTAGTGGGGGCAAATGGGACATTATTTTTTATCAGAATGGCGACTCCCCTTTTCTTAACGGGGGAGGAAGCATAGAAAGCCTGGGAGAAGGCCTGTTTGAATGTGTTGGGGGGGTCATTAGAATTGAAATGGGTCTCTTGAATACAGATAATGTCGCTCTTGGTTTTTTTGAGTTCCTGTAGCGCTAGTTTACGTTTCTTGACTGAGTTGAGGCCCTTAACATTGAGGGAGGTAATTTTAATTGACGACATTATGGAGGTGGTTTTCTCCCAGGGTTGGGTGATCTGCGCCCCGTAATTTTCCCATGACAGGGGGGGGGGGGGCTGGTTCCCTGCTAGGGGTAGGGCTGATGGATTTGTTATCTGCTTTACGGTCCATGCTGATGTGGGGAGTCAGAGAGGGGTAGGGTGGAAGGGAGTTGGGTGGGGCGGGGTAGGGGGGGGAACACACACATAAGGAGAGAAAGAGGTGGGCTTTCGGGGAGCCCGATTGTATTTTCCTTTGGCACCATTGTGTCAAGGAAATGGGGATTAGATCCCCTGGAGATCCTTCCGGGGCACCAATCATGGGGCACTTCCAGGTTGGGAGGTCCGACACCCTCCCTGTTTAGCTTAACTGGGGGGGGGATGGGATTGAGCTCAAGAGAGCAACTGATATTCCCAACTGCGGCATAACTTGGGGGGGGGGGGGGGTTGGGGCGTTCGTGTGAGAGTGGCGTTCTTTCAGCAACCACCTTGCCGGTCCTATCTCCCATCAGTTAGTTAAATAACCTATTAAGCTGCTGTTTTGCGTATGGACTATCAACATTTTGAACAACATTCATTTGCTACATCTTCATTGCTGTACAGCGTCTGTTGACGATAAGTTTGGGGGACGCCTGGGGGGGAGGGGGGTGGAGAGGGGGGGAGGAGGGGTTATTCTGGGGAGGAGGGGGGGGGATGAGGGGGGGCGCTTCTGGATCGGTTTCATAACGGTTTTCAGCTATTACAGAATAATTGTACAACATGTTAGACTGTGAATAGACAAATTGGGTTTCAGTGTGGTGGTCCATATTTGTTTTCCACGTCTTTCATACACTCTAGAAGGGAGGGGGGTGGGGGGGAGGGGGGAGTAAAGGGGGGGGGGGAGGGAGGGACATTTTGGTTTACACCATGTTAAACTGTGGTTTTGTACAAACAAATTCAAAACATTGCTCAACGTCTGTATTCTACATCTTCAATGTAACCCGGCGGGGGGGGGGGGAGTATAGGGGAGGGGGGGATGGGGGGGGTAGGGGAGGGGGGTTGGGGGGGGGTAGGGGAGGGGAAGTGGGAGGGAGCATTGATGGTAGAACTTAAACATATACATTGATTAACAGGCCTGTCAGTGTGTGCTATAGTTCGGCGTCTCAAGCCCCTGAGGGGCTTGTGAGGTTCTTGTAACAGTTCCGGTTGACCTCTCAGGGCCGGGGCAGCAGGGGGCATCTGGGGAAGGGTGGGGAGGGGGCCAGGACTGCTGCGGCTGAGATGGGGCCCTTGAGTAGATGCTGACAGTATGTAATGTTCTGGAGACCCCTTGGGTATATCTCTGGGGTTGATGTGGTGAGTATATATGGGCCACTTGTGGCGAGTTTGGGGTTGGGTGCGGGGGGGTGGGGGGGCTCAACATCTCTATCAAGGGGGTAGTGTGGAAGAGGGGAGGGGGGGAGGGGGGGAGGGAGGGGGGAGGACAGCTGTGGTTATACGACCTGAGTTCCACGTCTTGCAACTGGGGGGGACAAACGTCCGCGGAAAGTTTGTTGGGCTTGTGTCTCTGCCGTTGTAGTAATCCTGGAGCTGCGGAGTCCTCTTCGTTGGGGGTCGCGACGTCGGGGAGGGAGGGGGGGGGTGTCGTTTCTCATTGGGACAGCTCCGCGGTTTTGGCCCTTTAAGGCCCCCCTCCTCGCCGGGGAGGCGGGACCGTCGGTGGAGGCGACGTAGCAGGCGGCGGCCCTCGGCTCATCTTGTACAGGTCCCGCAGATGGAGGGATCTTCGGCGCTGTCTTCCAACCGTCGTTCCTGAAGGACCTCTGGTCTGCGATGGAGGTCGGGCGTCCGCTGGTTCGTGACGGGTGTCGATGCAGAGGGGGACGGAAGGAGAGAGGTAAGGAGAGGGGTGGGAGGAGGGTGGGGAGAGTTAGGAGGCGGTTGGGGGAGGGGTGGGGAGCGTGGGGAGAGGGGGTGGGGGGGAGAGGAAAGGGTCAGGGGGGGAGGGGGGAGGGGAGAGAGAGAGGGAGGGGGGACACCCCTGATGGGCCTTCGTTTTAGCGGGTTAGGGGGTGCTGTTAGGGAGAGATAGTGTGGGTGGGGTGGGTGTCAGGCAGGGATGGAGCTTGACAGGAACATCGAGGCACCCGGGCCAGCCTGGAGCTGCATTGCAGGACTTGCGGCTCAGTGTGTCTTTTGGCTAGCGAGTCTTTCTGAGGCTCTGCGTGTCTCGGCAGATTCAGGTCGTGCTGTTCGGGGGGGACTCTCCTCTCTTTCTTCCTCTCTTGGGGGGGTGATGCCGATAGCTTTGAGGAAGTCATTGATATCCTCCGGGTCGGAGATGGTGTAAAATCGACCGTTCCTCGGGACAATAAGTTTAAAGGGGAAGCCCCAGCAGTAGGAGATTCCGCGGTCCCTGAGGAGGGCTGTGAGAGGCTTCATCCCCAATCGCTTCAGGACTGTTGATCGGGATAAGTCACTGAATATTTGGATCGTGCAGTCGTCCATTTTGACATCCCCTGCTTTCCTCGCAGCCGCAGAGATTTTCTCTTTTGCCGTGTAGACATGATATTTCACTATCACGTATCTGGGGCGGTTAGGGTCGGGCGATTTGGGACCGAGGGCCCTGTGTGCCCTATCCAGCTGTAGTTCGTGTTCGGTGAGGTCGGGGACAAGTTTCAGGAACATCTTTCTGAGGTACGACTGGAGGGATTCAGGTGAGACTGCATCAGGGATCCCCCTGAATCGCAGGTTCTGCCTATGATCCTTGTTCTCGTGGTCCTCTATAGTGTTCTTGAGGGCAGCAATCTCATGTCCCATTCTGGTCATGTCGTCCTCTAGGTTAGAGTGGGTGTCCGCGATCGTGGAGATTTGCGCTTCCACTGCTTCTGTTCGCGCGGTTAGTGTGCTGAGGTCTGATCTTATGTCCCGTAGGACCTTCTCGAGGTCTTCAACGAATCCCCTCCATATTTTGAGAAGAGCCTCAAAAAATGCTGGGTTGAGCTCCTGCTAGTCTGGGATTGTTTGGGTGAGCATCGCAGCCTCCGCGGCGTGCTCGTGCTCCTCGGCGCCATCTTGTGATTCTGAGGCCGGCTCCATCAGGCGCTGGGTCGGCTGGAAAAATTTAGAAACGGGGTTCTGCGTTTTTTTTTGTTGCTTCCCCGTCATGCCTGGATACTTTAGGAGGGGTACTGGGCACTTTTTGGGGGGGAATTGCGCCGTCTGGGGTGCTATTCTGGTATCTTTATGGGGAGGGTGTCGGGAGCTCTTTTCCTACCCTTCCATTCACGGTGACGTCACCCATTATCGCTTCTTTCAAGGCCTACTACCTTAGGCGAACATTTGCCCAGGCCATCAGAGCAACTGATGTGGAAGGAGGTCCAACCTTAAAAGAATTTTGGAAGGGTTACAACATTCTCCATGCAGTAAGAAACATCGGAGAGGCATGGAATGAGGTCAAACAATCCAAATGGAGTTTGGAGTAATTTGTGCCCTGATTTTGTGTCAGATGTCCAAGGCATTACAGAGACTGTTGCAGAGGTTACAGAAACTGTTGTGCAAATGGTCAGAGATCTCAACTTGGAGGTGGAAACCGAGGATATTGAAGAGTTGCTCGCCTCACATTCTAACGAGTTGAGCAATGAAGACCTGATGCAATTAGAAGAGCAAAACATTGCTGAAGAGGAGGCCCACCAATCTGCTGAAGTGGCACAGCCACGTAAATCTTTGTCAACCAAAATATTGGCTGCGGCATTCAAGCACATTGATAGCGCACTGGCCATATTTGAGGAAAATGACCCTAACATTGAACGGAGTTCAACAGTCAGTCGTGGAGTGTCCAGCCAAATCAGCTGCTATAGAGAGATCTACACGCAGAAAAGGAAAGGATCTGTCCAGACTTCATTGAAGAAATTCTTCAAGAGACCCAAACCTTCAAGTCCACCTACATCACCTCCAAAAAGTCCGTTGTCTGTTGAAGATCCCCCCCAATCATCTTCCTCCAATAATTGATGGGTTTTTTTTGCTCATGTACATTACTGTACAAAATACAGTATAGTTTTATTTTTATAGTTTTATTTTACAGTTCTGGAATCAATAAATATAATGTTTACATCATAATCTATGTGTGTGCTGCATATCTTATTGCTTAAGTAACATTTTCTGTGTATTTTAGCATTAAAAATGCCTTCAGGAACGCAACGTTTGATTTAAACAGTGTTCCTATGGGAAAACGGGTTTCGCTTTACGACGCTTCGCTATCCGACGCCATTTTGAGTAACGCATTACGTCGGATAACCGAGGACCGCCTGTAGTGGTTTTTATTTGATAGATGTTTTTTCCCATTCACTGCCTTGTCCCACACACTCTCCCTCGTCTCCTTACTGTCTAGGCTGCTTTTGCATTTCAAAAGAGAATAGCCTTCTACAGACTCATCTTATTTCACACTTCCTGTCTACATCCCATGTAACCAGCTATCACTCATACACATTGTATATAATAGTGTGTTTCTCTATGTCTACTATACCCGATGAAGGACCCAGAGGTTGGAAAGCTTGTAACATATCAACTACTTGTTGGTCCAATAAAAGGTATCATACCCCCTACTCCGTCTCCCTCCTATGTTACTACATGGAAGAAAAGACCAACACGGCCCCCCACCCTTCTTTGCGATCCGTTAAATAGTTAGGATAGAAAAAAAATATGATCCAAATTATGTTTCTACATGGAATTTTTTTTGCGGTAGCGATTAGATGGATAAATCTATCGGCAACATTCGAATTCGCTACGAATATGGCGTTTCTTCGCAGCCGGCCTCTGACATTCGCCTAACTACACGTATATGCAATACTACCATCCGCCACCGTACATCATTGCGAATTTGTATACAATTGATTTGCCCAGACCCCGAAATATGGGGGGTGGGCTCCTTTTTGAGCACAGGTGTCGCTCCACCAGTAATTTGAAGGGCGGTTTGAGGAAGTCCTCTATACAGGACCGAAACGTTAGTGTTCTTTTTATTACCTAATTATACACTTTTTATTCAATTAACTACTGTGTGCTGTATCATTCCTCCACACCTTGGATTGGGTAATGAATGTTCTTTGTCTATTATTGCTATACGTGCACATGTTTTTTTTGTTGCATTTTTCCATGTAAGGAGTGCCACTGTTCAAGAGAGATACACACACAAAAATAGTGCTCTCTCTACCCATATTTCAGGCTCTGGCACTTCTGAGTGTATCGAATCTCCTACACATTCGCAGACAGGTATTATAACATTCATGTGAAGGGGAAATGATGGGGAGGGGAAGAAGCAACTTATCCCTAATTTTCATGATTGACTCGAAGTTGCTTCTCCCCCCCCTTGGCGCCCCATAGTCTCCGGAGGTACTCGAATGAGCAATTAACAGAATATTGCTACATGTTTTTACAGCCCTTGCATTGAATTTTTTTTTTTTTTTTTTTTTTTGCAACTTAATTTTATTTGATTTCAGACAAATAGACGGATTATATCACATCTTATCAGAAGCCAGCATATAGAAACAATTCTTAATACAGTAAATAATAAACATATATCCCGCAAAGGGTATTGTGGTGGGGGGTGGTGTGACAGAAGGTCATCAGAGTCCAGTTTTTGTGTTATCGTAATTTCACATTGCCTTACGTCACTATCCAATCTTCCTATCTCCTGTGCGCTCACCGTGCCTCCAACCTTGGAGTCAAGCACTCGTCCCACTTTTTCTAGAGCTCTTACATCCAATCAGAGGCGAATGCATTTAATACTAACCATAGCAGCACTGTGGTGATATTCATCCCCGGAATGTCTGTTTGAGCCAGCCATGGTAGCCAGACTTTCTGGAACTTATCACCACCAGTGTCATTAACCAGACTTGTCAATTTTTCCATCTGGCACACAAACCAAATTCTGTTCCTAATTTTGGATAATGAAGGAATCTCCTTTTGTTTCCATAATGCTGCGATCTCGCACCTCGTTGCTGTTGCAAAGTGGACAACTAGTTTGTTTTCAACTCTGGCTAATCCCTGTGTTGAATTTCCCCGATTCCAAATAGGTTTTACATTTGATGAATTTCAATACTTTTTTTGCAGAGTTGACAGTTCTCTATTTTTCATAATTTACCCAAACTGTATAACTAGAACTTACACAAAAATAATGAAGTTCATCAAGATTCAAAACACCAAGATTTACACCTAAGGACATTTTCAATTAGAGCAGCAGTTAGGCCAAACTGCCGTTTTTGTTTTTATAGAATTTCCCCCCTTTAATATCTGCATTAATACAATCCACACAATGATAAGTAATTAGCCAAGTTGCCGATCAATACATTCTCCTGTGATCGATCGTCAAAGATTTGGCTCGGGGGTTCACTAAATGGCTGTTAGTACAGCAGAAGAGGACCAAAGATGCAAAGTTCTGTGGGGAAGATCCTGTGACCAGGAAGTCACTAGATACAATTGATGCACTGCTAGAGAGGGGGCAGGTCTCAACAAGGAGTGTGCCAGAGCCTGTTTCAGAAGAGGGGAATGCGACTGTAAATGGTTGCTATAGAAACAAAAATGCTTGTTACATTATAATACATTAAAAATTTAATTTGAGTTGTTTAAAAAAATGCTACAAGTATTTTCTCAAAGTACAGAACTGACTTATTTAATAAAAACATTAAAAAAAAGTATAAAAAAAACCCTATAGGATATTGCTTGGTCTGCAGCTTTAAGTCTGATATTACCTCATCATCTACACTATGAATCACAGACAATTGTCTAATAGCTTCATTAGGTTAGTCAACTTTACAAATAACTATGGAAGCACCCATGTCAACATTTTGTATAATGATTGAATCTAGAGACTTCTATGAAAGCGCTTCCTTCTCTGATGTTAAATGGGTAAGGCCAGGATTGGTTCTCAACAGTCCCGAATATGCTACATCCCTTAAATCTCTAATAAATTTGTGAGATGTATCCTTTGGAAGTAGTCTTTATAGAATAGGATAACACTTGTGTATCATTCTCATTGTCAGATCTTTGTATTAGAGCTCTTTAAAATAAAAAAAAAAAACAATTAAAGATGGCCACATACCATATCCATCCAAACTGTCAGTAAATTTAGTAAAAGGGTCCCCCGGAAATAAAATATTCTAAACAAAATGTACGTGGTGCAAGAGACTTATTCAATAAGTTAATCTGATTTAAAGTCAGAATTCGGCCTCTGTATCACATGCTTCAGGTCACCCGTGCTACCAAAGAACAGCCTCCCTTCTGGGCACGTTTGGGATTTTATGAAACTTCTGGGGTTTTTTTCCCCATCTGGATAAAATGGGTGGCATGTTTTTTTTTTTATATATGTAACGGTATTTCTGGCCCGGCCTGACCCACCCAATCTCACATTGGCCCCTGTGGTCTAACCGGACCCCATTACAGTGTGGATATGTCATATGGTGCACCTGCTGGCTACAGGACTCCTGAGTCTCCCGCATGATGGTGTGTGGGGAGGACCCGTCAGACAGGCAGCTGAGGTAGTGTGCTGAGTCTCACCTAGTTCCAGTGCAGCGCCTCCACCTCACCAGGGTCCCTGCGTCCGCATGGGGATGATCCTGGCGAGGAACTCCTCCGTGGTGCTCCTCTCTGTACACTCATTCTTGATAGATACACGAGAGGGTTTCTGGCTGAACTCATCTTTATTGATACGGCAGGGCAACTGCCCTCCACAAGGAGTATCTTCAGCCGCTCATCTCGCCAGTGCTCCCTTTAATTAGGTATGTCACCTAGATCAGGGATTCACTATTCCCGCAGGAATCACTGTCCTGTGCCAGGTCCCTGGACACAGCCTCCCATGGAGTTATTACAACATAACTGACTCAACTCTTTCAGCAACTCAGGACTCCTCCTCTCAGCAGAACTTGAACTAGACAGCAACTAACTTTGGAACACAGTGCTGTGCCTTATGTAAGCTTCTGAGGCTGACACATCTCTGACATCACTAACCATGGAGTCAGAGCATGTGACCAGTCCCAGCCATACACAGAGCACCCCACCAGGGTGTGAGGGGAAACCTCCATAATTACTGCTGGCATGCCCACACTTACCAGGCCTTACTGCCAGCAGGAGAGATGACTGTAGGCATTTTACATGACCGCTACATATATATAAGCCATGATCCTCAGACACACCAAGAGATTTCAGGATCTGAAGAATTAACACTAGTACTTTAACTATTATTGCTTGTGGGCCTTAATAGATTTCAGAATTCGCATTCATTATACAGGTATTAAACACTCATACTTTTCCCCCTCCCATAGTCCAAACAATCTTTATTGAACAGATTTGGTGAATGTAAAAACTTACATATATTTCTGTCAGCTTTAAGTATTTTCACACTAGGAAATTTGTGCACCCTCCGTTTACTTCTATAGTAAGGTAACTATAATACTGGCTATAGCCAGCCTTAATTGCACTACTCCCAAAAGCATATGCTTTATTTAACCCCTTCAGGGCTCTCACTAGTAGTTCATGGGACAATAATTACATATATTCAGTGTAGGTACCTGCAATTCTGTTATGCCTTGATGTTGGCTGCAGGCTTATAACTCCATAAACCCAATATAGGGTTTAACTAAATAACCCTTATTCAGGAGATTACTATTTTTTTTAGCCTAATTGGTAGGAGCACAGGAATCGTTCTTTGTTTTTCTATAAGGCCAATCTTTTTACCAGCAGCAAACATCTATAGGGAGGAGCGCGGTAATATGCAAGACCTTGCATTATTTCTCACACTAATGTACTTTAAAAAAGTGTCTCAAGATTCTGAAAGTGCAGTATGCCAATTAAGTTTTAATTTGGCTAATTCCTTAACCACATTAAACACAATTTTTTTCCTGTGCTTTAGAAGATACGATTAAATGCAGCAACTTAAAAGGAATAGGCATTAAAAGCAGATCTCACCTTGCCCTTTCTAAAGCAGATTTTGTAAATCTGATGCTTCCTGCATTTCACCTGAGGACGTTGCTGACCATTTCAAAACAAAAAGGTAGTTTCTATTCATAACCTCTGTATCCTTCTCCCATCCTACAGCTCTTCATAACTCTCCTCCTGCCTTCAGATTCCTTTTTCTGTTGTCACTGCTGATTTCCTAGCACCTTCCCTCTTGACCCCATTCCCTCAAAGCTCTTGCTCCTACACTTACACATTTTCAACTCTTCCCTCTACACTGCTACCTTATCCTGCCTCCTTCAAGCACACAAGTTATACCATTACTCAACAGCAAGCTTGACACTACCAGTCTCAAATTATAACCATGTTTTCCTGCTGCCTTTTACCACTAAGGCCTTGGCCATGTTTGGCGCTTGCTTGCTGAAGCGTGCCGACGCCCGCTCCCGCTCAGCACTGAGCCCCTACAACCGCAATTAGAGCGGCTTTAGTAGGGGCTCACCTGCGCTTCCGCAAGCGCAGGTCTTAGGGGTATTTAAAATTCCCCCGCTTGCCGGCGCGACAGGCCGGTCACGTGAGCGGTTCGCCCAATGAGGGCGAACCAGCTCTGTGACGTCACTGGCCCGCCCCCGGCCAGTGACGCCCCCGCCCCCTGACGGCTCCCTGACAGCGCGTGCGGTAAGCAACCGCAAGGCCAGGGAAAGCACCTGCTATTGTCACTATTGTCATTTTCTATTGTCCCGCCTTCCTGCTTCTCACCTGTCAACTACAATATATCCTAAATGCAGCTGCTAGAAATGCTTTACCCATCTAAATATGTCTTGGTGTCTCCTGCTGAAATTAGTCTCTGGGTTTCCAATTAAACTATCACTTTTAAGGCTATACACTCTTTTGCCCCTCAGCCCTAGTTTCGCTATACACCTGCCTGACTTGCGTTCTGCTCAAGGATATCTTCTGTCTACCATTTTGTATCTAAAGCCCTCTCCCGTCTAAAACCTCACACTGCCCCACCTCTGAAATGTCCTTCCCCTCAATATTCTACTGGCACCCTCACTCTTCACCTTTAAGACCCATCTAGAAACACCTTTAACGAAGCATATGGGTAGCACCGCTGGCTGAAACTACACCTCAGATGCACTGACCTGGACCCCTTACAGACCCACTTACCATAACACCCTCCTACTGTAAATTCTCCCTAATTACCACAGATTGTAAGCTCTTTGGGGCAGGGACTTCCTTTCCTATTGATAGTCCTGTCTGAAGCACTTATTCCCATTGTGTTATATATTATGTCACGTGTATTACTGCTGTGAAGCGCTACAGTATGTACCTGGATGGCGCTATATAAAGTTATACATAAGCATTTTAAAGATAGTGTCTGGAATGTTATAATTAAGCTCTCCATAGACACTATTGCAGTTTAAAGGTTACCATGGTCACACAAGCTAGAAATTAAGACAATCATGTGCAATATTTAACTTTACATACATCATGATCATGGCAAGATACCATCATTGTGAGTGAAACTCAGGCTTATGGTGGGAATTGCTGCTTTAACACCATAACATTGTCCCATAAATTAGTCACACAAGCCATAGGTAGATAACTACAAGTGGAGTCTTCTAGATGTCCTCTGCACCTCAACACAAAAAAAGGTTTTACTAAAAACCACCAGGCCCTACACTCTTGTAAGTGTTACATAGGACAAGACATTACCCTTCAAATTTATATTTTCAGACTTCTATTTGTGGTTAGCAAACCACAAACCTGCTATAGACCTTCTGATGGATCATACGTAAAAGATTTTAAAACGAAAAGTGCAATCCGCCATTCCATTGTTGGCATTCCCACCAGGTAAAATTAACAGTAAATTCAAAGAGGGCAAAAGGGGAATATTACCCAAGCAAGCACACCGTATAATGTCAACCTGAAAGTCAACGTTCACACTTCTGGGCTCCAGGTCAATCAAGAGCCTGATCAGCAAACAAACCCTTCAGGTGGCGAGGAGTCTGCAAAGCAGTTCATCATCATTTTGATTGCAGATTAGGCACAGGACCGACCTGGTGCCCAGAGGCGCGACCTTTGTGACCTACTCTACCGTTAGATTCCACTCCTATTTGAATCATAGTGTACATTTTGCTTGGTAATAAGAACCTTTAGAGCATTAGCAGAATATGCCATGTTAATAAAAAACCAAACCGGAAAACAGTCTTGGAAAGGTTGACTTTTAATATCTGTTTTGATCATTTTGTCAAGTCATAGAAAAAAAAAAAAAAAAAAAAGTAAAGTATATATTTCATACATGTCCTAAGCTGTTCCTTAAATAACATTTGGAACTAGTGGCAGAATGTCATAAAAAAAAACATTTGTTAACATACTTTACGCAAGGCCTTGGAGAGGTTAAAAAAAATGTCGAGGATTACGTTTCATATTACTAGCTTTGCGTTTAGATGAGTGGTTTACTGGTCACGTGGCTGTAAGATTCAGAATCCAATGGGGGGGACAAAAACAAAAAACCTGTAGGGGTCTGACTCAAACAATTGATGCAAACTTATAGGAGGGAAAAAAAAGAAAAGAAAATGAACCCGAATGAGCCCTTTCAGGAGGCCTGCATGGCTTCGGAAAACATTTAAAGTATTATGAATGGCCACATGGAAAATATAAAAATGAACGTCATGTTAAAACTATTCCTCCGTGAAGAAACAAATGTAATCTAGTCGCAGGTTTTAACCAAAATCAGCACTGTAATTTTGGAAAGTTGCACAGAGAGCATGTTTTATACAATGATGTGGTTAAAATATATCTACATATTTGCCAGCTTTTTTTAGATTGCATCTAGAGGCAGTATTTTAAATCATAGCTGGTAGTGTTGATGTTAAACATGATTCGAACAAGTTCGGTGTCGGCAGCAAAGGTTAAAATGTGGCCTGCAGAGGTTAATGTGCAACAAGTCATTGAAAGACTCTCCTGAAACTCTATAGAAGGCCTGTCCCTCACTGTACCAAACACAAGTGCATTGAGTGTATGTGATTTCTTGTAATATAGTATCCAACTGACAAAACAGAGGAAAACTAGTTACAGTACAACAATTGTGGCACAAGTTTTTGCTACATGCCAAATGCATCTGCCAAATCGTGATCAGAAATACAGAATGCACAAACGTAATAATAGAACGGAAGCATACAACTTAAAGGATGCTGACTGCAGCAATGTATAAAGAATAATCAACTGTAACAAAAATAGTTGAAGCCTTCATTCTCTCAAGAGAAATTGTATAATTTGGGCAGGAAAATGGACTATACGTGACACCCCAAATGGCCTTATAGCAAAACCGTTTCTGGTCAGTAGAATGACAGCTAAAGTAAGCCACTTATTTGCCATGAATTAATATAAGTGTAAATAGATAAACTATTGGCCAACTGTATCAGTATTTAATCCTATACTTCCTACGTCCCCATCTTGGGCTACTTTGGTTTAGATACACTTTTAGTGTAAGTTTCAACAAATAAAAACAGGAAAATGGCCTATACTGATATGGACGGAAGCATTTTGAACTAGTGTCCTCTATGATGAGGCAAAAGTGGAAAAAAATAAGTCATGTGGTTACATGATATGAAATATTTTCTGAAGAGGATTGCAAAAGATGGATGTCCAGCAGGATCCACATTTCCTGGTCTTTATGTGAATGTCAAGCCAGCCTCATTGTACACCTTGAACACTTTCTCTATGGCATTGACATAGGCAGCTGTTCTCAGGTCCAAACCCAAGTTGTGCTTCATAGCAGTGCGCATAATTTGCTGGAACGGGAAAAATACAAAAAAATTATTAGGCAACTTCAGTGACTAAAACTTTAGCAACGAATGTCCTACAATGAAAATACATTGTTGATATAGGCAATCAATGGGAAACTATGAAGTACTTTAAAGCCTGCATAATATACATTCTACACATTTACATTTAGCAGAAAGAAGCAAAATGTTTCTTACTCTTGCAGAACGCTCCATGGTGTATGCCAAGCCCGAGTGGACAATATCCTTCTCAGATGCACCCTGCCAAAGAAAAATCAGCTTAAATCAAGATCCTAAACAACTCAAGATTTAAGTAACTAGCTTACTGTTACAATGTAAAAGGGGGGGATACAGTATAAAATGTTCATAAGAGATTAACTGTCAAACTAGTCCATTCTTTGGTTATAAATAGGACACAGGAATTCTAAAATATTTAGGCACGGACATTTAAAAACAGACATTGAGCATGTGCAATATCTCTGAAGACTTACATGTGGTTTATTTGGACAAGACAATGTTTAGAGTTAAAGCAGGGAAAACAAGGTATATTACTCAGGTCTCTTGGTATTTCCCACCCCACCCCCTCCCCCCCAATTCTCTGGTATATGAAAAACAATATTTCATATTGTTATTACTTCCTGGTAAAACATTTTATAAATAAAATGGTTTGGAAGTGTTAGTATATCAGATTGACGTGTCACACCAATACATAAGTTTATTTATGAGATCTCAATCTGCACATTGTTTTTTGATCAGTGTTTGGCAAGGATATTTTGGGATTGGATTTACAAATCTATTGTTGGAAATGGGTCGGATTTCCCTAGCTGGTCAATAACCGAGTATTTCAATCTCTAATTCAGAGTGCCTTGTGTAACAGATTTTTGGCTACTTTTTATGATTGCATGGAAAACAGAGGTTATAGCAATACTAAAGAACATGATGCAAAGAAAGAATTAATTCTAAGTGTCAATTCAGTATGTGCAGTTACAGAAACATTTTAATTACAAACTCTGCAACTGCCTCATTTTCCTGACACACCAAGACTTGTGAGGCATAATTGATGCCAGCAAAGCATTTGTATTAATAAAATCAAGGATTGCATGTGCCTGACCAATAACCCTTTCATGTGCTTTTAAATACAGTGTTTACACTTGCTTGTGTATTGTTGATCTCATATTGACATACGTTTTGTATGCACGACGTGGACTTCAGGCTGCAAGCTCTTCAGGCGAGGTCCCACATCCTACTACTTTAATATTTAATGCACAACTATTCTTTTTTTCTACCATCCACGAAAATGTAGTATCACCACCGGATTTATACAAGTTGTACTTTAAGTTGTATTAGCTTTGGATAGCCTGGATCATCCCGTAAAAGTACATTTCATAACATTTGTTTGTTTATTATAAAAGTTACAATGCTACCCTATTCTAAAAATGGATTGTTTCATTTGGAATTAACTTTACGCTGCTGCATGCAATAACTCCTCATACAAGCATCCCATATTCACATACATTTACAAGCATCCCATATTCACATACATTTACATGTCATTTGTGATGTAATGAGTAAGCAGAAGTCTCAATTAGGATTCATAGTTCAATTTGTACATTAAACATTATGGTCACATTCTCAGTCTTACATTTATTTTAACTCTGGTTATTGGGAAATAACCTTTTCCAGTATACAAGGGATCAGTGCAAATATTTGTAGCTGCCTGTTTGGTTCCAACAAGTTTTTATCTATTTTGTAACAGGTCCTACTGATCGCTGAGGTGTGTTACCATGCAAAGGTTTGCCACATCCACCCATGCCTGCTGTTCCATGTGCAACCCCTGTACTTACAGATATTCTAGCCTGGAACTCCGCTGTTGGCACAACTGGAATAGCACCGCCATGTTTCCCAAACTTTCTTTCCAAGCTTTCCTGGACAGACACTAATGGGACAAAAAGGAATTATATTAAACAAGTTACAAAATAACGGGATAGAGGGACTATTGCTGAAGAGTAAACCAATACATACTGAGTAAATGGTAGTTTGAGTCCCGTTCATATTTGAAGGCTAAGCGGCCATAGCTGACATGATTGAGGTTTTTCAGCCACTCAAAATAAGACACTGTTACACCCCCTGCATTCAGGTACAGATCCTGCAATATACAGTATGAAAATGTCATTTTACGTCACTGCAGGGAAACATTTAAATGTACTGAGGATAATGGGGACAGATTAATTGATCACAATAGTTGGTAATTTTAGGATTGGCACTACAAACACCCAGCTACGTAAAATGCCATTTTTGTTCAATGCATTTTAAAATTGTAAAAGTATCAGTATACGTATCAGAATTAATTTGGATCAAAACATTAAATAAACCAAAACAAAAGATGTTTTACTTACTGGGATGACCATGATGTTTCGCTCAAGGAAGATTTTATCAGCCTCTGGGGTTGTAGGGCCGTTGGCACCTTCTGCGATAATCTGAAACAATGTACACGTTGCATAAATCTAACCATTGCAAAACACAGTAGGGCCTTTCAATGTCTTACAATGCCCAGTTAACAGCAACAAGTTACCTTTGCCTTTATCTTGTGAGCATTGGACTTGGTTAGCTGTTTCTCACTGGCAGCAGGGATAAGAATGTCACAATCTGCTTCTAGGATGTTCCCATCATAGGGCTGAGCCTTCGGGAACCCAACAATTGTTCCGTGTTGCTATTTGGTGCACAAAGAGCAGAGATTATTTTCCCCCTCATCGCAAAATTAAATGTGCCCGATTCTTTAATGATGTTTACAACAACTTGGAATGCTTTTTGGGTTTAAAACACAATTTGAACGGCTTTGAAACAGAATTGAGACATTAACTAGTAATGTTTGAAAATCACAAAAAACATAAGGATTTCAACTTTACGAGAAAATAAGTATATACTGCTGGAGTAAAGATGGTGTTGTGAAATGATCAACAGTACTATACAAGATTCTTAAAGGAGCTTTGAGTTTAAAAACATTTCTTCCGTGTGCGTGAAGCAGGGGGTCAATGGATCTGAACAAAGTTAATGTCAGCTCTGGGGACCACCTGCTGCTCCGAGATACTTACATCAGAAGATGCCTTTATCTCACTTTGTTTACAGGCCCTGAAGCACACGACCAATAAGCCGCAAGGGATGACATTGGGAACTTTAAACAGAAATTCTGTGCCCAGCCGGCATCCCCGTCAAATGTAAGTATCTCAGGAAATCGGGGGGCCCCCTGAACTAAAAAAAACACACAGCTCCAAGACCCCGCTTCAAACTTAAAAAAAAAAAAAACACAGCAAAGAAAACTCAAGAGGTAAAGCCACATACGGAAACAATGCCCCCTTGTGGTTGGCACAAGAACAATGAAAAAAATATCATTACAATTTCCATGCAAACGTCTAGACAAGTGGTGCTCAACTCTAGTCCTCAAGACACCCCAACAGGTAAGGTTTCCAGGATATCCCTGCTTCAGCACAGACTGAGCCACCTGTGTTGAAGCAGGGATATCTTGAAAACCTGACCTTGTGGGGGTGGGAGGTTCTTGAGGACAAGAGTGGGCACAACTTGTCTAGATTACCTAGTGAAATGCAAGTCATTTTCATGTTTAATAACTGGCAGCATTACATAAAAAGTCCATCACTTACCAATTTGTAATCTTCAAGCTCTTTAGGGTCAATTCCCTCCGGGTTCCAGATGGTTCCATCAATTTCACCGATGCCAACACATTTAGCACCAAAACGGTGGAGATACCGCATGGAGTGTAGACCCACATTACCAAACCCCTGATAGGAAGAGAAGAACTCTATATCAAAACAAATTGGTTCTTGCAAAACTGATCTGCGTGCATAAAGACGAATGTGATTAAAACTACCAGAGCCAAACTAAGTTTGAGGGAGAGAAATTCTGAAAAGAAACCTGTGAGATGCCTTGTTGCTTACAACAGATTTAAATAGCATGTGTTGCTGTAGGGAATGAATTCTAGTGATACGTATACGTGCGTATATTTACATATGTATATATGACAGAATGAGATGGTGCAGCACAATGTAGAGGACACCAACATATTGGTTACCTGAATTACAAAAGTCTTGTCCCCAAATCCAGGCGTCATTCCCAGCTGGCTCATGTATGAAGCCTCATTGATAAAGTTCTCAATGCCATGGAATACACCACGACCTGTGGCAGATATACGTCCGTGAATACCTCCTTGACTGATGGGTTTACCGGTCACACAGGCGTGGGCATTGATATCCTGCAATATATCAGCAGCAAGTTTTTATTGTAATTGTGAAAAACCCAATAGCAGCCCAACATATTTATATTTAAATTAAAAAAAAGTACTTTAGACAAGGGGTGGCCAACTTATTCTCAAGGACCAACAGGTCAGGTTTTAAGGATACCCCTGCTTCAGCACAGGTGCACAGTCTTCAACAGCATTATCGGTGCTGATGCAGGGATATCCTTAAAACCTGACCTGATGGTGGCCCTTGAGGACTGGAGTTGGCCGCCCTTGGTTTAGACCTACCTACATATTTTATAAGTGGAAGAATTTGCCCTAAACATTCAAAATGCAACTTTTATAGGTTCTAGCATTCAGGTCTGTATACAGAAGACATCGGAGCCAATATGTTACTGTTTATTATTGTAAAAAATGTTTTCGAATATATCACATCCACCCGCACACCCCTCCAGAAAACAGACATTAATATAAGCTCCTCAATTTTCAAAATCAAGCCAAGATTATGATAGAAGCTCAACAGCAGCAAATAACTGGTCTAAGAATCAAAAGCTTCTTATAGGATTGTTAACAAAAGAGTTGTATGCATAAACCTCATTAAGCTGGCTAGTGATTGAAATTCTGGCCTGCAAGTCATTTGGAATAGCCTGGATAAGCAAAAATATCAAGGGCCTAATGACAAGGATATCCAAGATAAGCAGTTAGAAAAAAACCAGTTATAGCAATTGAGTCTGCTTACTTATTACACAGAACATATCCTACCTGCCGCAGAGTGGAAGAACCCAAACCTATGGTCTACATGTGACATTACAAACTTGGGATTAATCAGGCTGTTTTACAGCGAGTCTAAACTAATAGTTTCGTTTCATAAGTCTCACATGTCGTAATTCTGTTCAACTCTGAAACCAATGCAATCTTAAAATGCATAGGAAATGCTACACACTAGGTCCTCTGTCTCCCAGCTCAACCTGCTGCAGAGACGGCATATCATCCAGAGCCAGAAGAATTTTAGGTCTTGTTCACTGCAACAAAACCATCTACAAAAGAGCTCAGATCTTCCCTTTCATCCATGAAGAGACTGCCTGGGCAACCACCCTCACCAGGAGGGAATCCCGTGAGAACAGGACAGAGCACAGTATTTATGGGCCAAAGAGTCTGTTCGGAGCAGGGGATGGGGGCAGGACATGTGTTATATAATTGGGGGGGGGGGGCGAGGTGGAGAGAAGTAAAGGGGTCTAATTTAGACAGAAGGTTGGGTATCACTAGTTTATTTTTTAACTATTTAATTAAGCACATTTTACCTGGCTACTTGGTACTTACACATTGGTTTTTAGTTGGCAGACTAGAATTGGCAAGTCTGCCAACATTTCTGAATCTAGCAATTGAAAGTGCTTTATAAAATGGGATACTGCACATCCCATTGTGCTAGAAAACACTTCAGACACAAACATGAATCTACTCCAGACAAATACAGCTACCGTACAAAAACTTCACTGCATTTGTGAGAAACACTTCAAACCAAGATCGCTAGATGCAACGTAAGAGCAATATTTGTAATGTAGGAAATGCAGAAATGCTCCGGGTAAATGCAAAGCAGCTTGAAGTTCTAAGCAATTAAGATGGAGGATTTCCCCCCATTAATAGGGTAATTTGTTTTGGAGCCGAGAGGTCTTGGGAAAATCAATGGTTTAAGAAGGAACAAAAAGTCCATTGAGAGGCAGATTCTCCTTCATTGAATATTTCTCACCAAGACAGGCATACAGAACACATTTGCAAAGACAACAAAAACCTGGCTGAGCTTTTTTCCTTGGCTCCGACAAGCACAATGAGCACCATATGAATCAGTAGTCCAAATGTGTCAGACAGTACTACAAATTTACTGTCAGTCTTTGTTTTGATTTTTTTTGTATCAATTCGTACGAATGTTTGCCTAATTAAACAGAAACTTAGTAGCAATCTAAGCTGGCCATTTTTTATTTTTTAACATGGGATTGAAGCCTCAATACACATGTATGCAGACGACACAATCCTATATGCACACAGCCATAGATTCTCTGACCTTCAACACATACTTCAGTCTGACTTTTTGAGACTCGAAAACTGGATTTCCCAAAACACTGATTTTAAACACTGACAAGACTGTAAAAATGGTATTTGGGACCAAGACTAAATTTGTAAAGCTTCCAGTGACTGAGCTCCTGATTAGAACCAACGCTAACACCACCCTAACCCCTGTCACTAGTTTTAAATACCTGGGCTTATGGTTTGACTGTATCATATAGGAGAAAAAAGGACCCAGTCTTCCAGCACTCTATCACAACAAATGTAGAATTGTAATTTTAAAATACTTTATTAATAACCAAGAATAAAAAATAGGGTGTTAAAACGTAATTAAATGATGTATTACAACAGCACTTGACTGTATCCTTCATAACCCACCCGAGGTTAGGTGGGTAGATATAGTAATGAGATCCCTAATAGATATTTGGGATCTGGGCGCTATATGTAATAGCTCCCTAAAAGGTATAGGTAATGGGTCTATTGAGGCTCACTAAGAGGTTTGTCTCAGTATCTGTGTATCAGTGCATGTATTCCGCACTCAATTGATATACTGATAATGTAAGTGTTCTATGGCATACTAAGCAACAGGTTTGACCATATCTGCCCCTGCTTAAAATAGCGCTGCTTGCTTGATAGTCTCTCTAGCGTTAATGGTGCTAGATCTATGGTGGAATCATATTGTGCCCACAAATAAAATAAAGCGCAGGCTAATAAGCAAATAACGGATAAGGTATAATAGTTGGCATTAATCATGTGTGTGATTTGTTTACCAAGGACACCTATACTGCAGAAAAATGATTGATGTGAACCACCATATATACTGACGATATCGTTGGATATATGGGTGTGCTCTTAGTCCATAGAGCTAACCTATACTGTCAGTAAAGTCTGGGTGCATCAATATTGAGCTTTTTGGTGCAATGTGATTACCAGTCATATATTAACCATTCTGATATATTCCACATTAATGCACCTAGCTCACACTCATGGTCCCTGTTCCCAAGGCTGAGTGATGCGGTGCATTGAGGAGGCGGCTAATATTAAAGCAACCTTCAGTGTGTGGTGGCTAGAGCTGGTATCAACACAGGTTGAAGACGCTGTTAAATATACACAGCAGCTGTTTAACTGCTCAAAAAGTAGTCTGCCAGTATTCGGTGAGTACACTGACAAAATGCCAACAATGTCAGCTGATAGGTAAGATGGGTGTATGGGGGGTTGCTGATGGAAGGGAGACCACTAAAAGATCACCCTAACCCCTCTACCCTTAATACCAAATGTATAACTAATGCCTGTTTGTAGAAGGGGGGGGGGCGGTCTACCTGTGAGTCGCAAGGTCCCCTATATCAGCGCTGATCTTGGTTATATCAGCGCTGATATGCTCGAGGGCCTGCCTATCTAGGAGTGAGTGAATAGACCCCTTGAAATAGTAGGATCCCGCTGTGCAAAGACACTGCGATCCTAAGTACACATACACGCCGGGGGAAACCGCAAGTCTGGCAACGCGGATCAATATCCAACAGCTGTTGTGTTTGAATCCACAGGTTTCCCGCGTGTGCAGGAGAGAAAATGCCCAGGCATTTTCTCTCCTGCACACGCGGGAAACCTGTGGATTCAAACACAACAGCTGTTGGATATTGATCCGCGTTGCCAGACTTGCGGTTTCCCCCGGCGTGTATGTGTACTTAGGATCGCAGTGTCTTTGCACAGCGGGATCCTACTATTTCAAGGGGTCTATTCACTCACTCCTAGATAGGCAGGCCCTCGAGCATATCAGCGCTGATATAACCAAGATCAGCGCTGATATAGGGGACCTTGCGACTCACAGGTAGACCGCCCCCCCCCCCCCTTCTACAAACAGGCATTAGTTATACATTTGGTATTAAGGGTAGAGGGGTTAGGGTGATCTTTCAGTGGTCTCCCTTCCATCAGCAACCCCCCATACACCCATCTTACCTATCAGCTGACATTGTTGGCATTTTGTCAGTGTACTCACCGAATACTGGCAGACTACTTTTTGAGCAGTTAAACAGCTGCTGTGTATATTTAACAGCGTCTTCAACCTGTGTTGATACCAGCTCTAGCCACCACACACTGAAGGTTGCTTTAATATTAGCCGCCTCCTCAATGCACCGCATCACTCAGCCTTGGGAACAGGGACCATGAGTGTGAGCTAGGTGCATTAATGTGGAATATAACAGAATGGTTAATATATGACTGGTAATCACATTGCACCAAAAAGCTCAATATTGATGCACCCAGACTTTACTGACAGTATAGGTTAGCTCTATGGACTAAGAGCACACCCATATATCCAACGATATCGTCAGTATATATGGTGGTTCACATCAATCATTTTTCTGCAGTATAGGTGTCCTTGGTAAACAAATCACACACATGATTAATGCCAACTACATTATACCTTATCCGTTATTTGCTTATTAGCCTGCGCTTTATTTTATTTGTGGGCACAATATGATTCCACCATAGATCTAGCACCATTAACGCTAGAGAGACTATCAAGCAAGCAGCGCTATTTTAAGCAGGGGCAGATATGGTCAAACCTGTTGCTTAGTATGCCATAGAACACTTACATTATCAGTATATCAATTGAGTGCGGAATACATGCTCTGATACACAGATACTGAGACAAACCTCTTAGTGAGCCTCAATAGACCCATTACCTATACCTTTTAGGAAGCTATTACATATAGCGCCCAGATCCCAAATATCTATTAGGGATCTCATTACTATATCTACCCACCTAACCTCGGGTGGGTTATGAAGGATACAGTCAAGTGCTGTTGTAATACATCATTTAATTACGTTTTAACACCCTATTTTTTATTCTTGGTTATTAATAAAGTATTTTAAAATTACAATTCTACATTTGTTGTGATAGAGTGCTGGAAGACTGGGTCCTTTTTTCTCCTATATGATACAATCAGTCTCCATCCAGTCAGCACCTCATTGTGGTTAGCATAAGCTGTGCGGGTTTTTCTTGTGTGTATTACTTATGGTTTGACTCCCACTTAACATTCGGGATGCACATTGATACCCTGACAACCAAGACCTATGCCAAACTAGGGGTACTTTACAGGAACAAATCCTTCATAAGTCTCCTGGTCAGAAAGCGTATCGCACAGCAGATGCTAATGCCAAACATTGACTATGGAGACATAGTATATGGCTCGGCTCCTCAAACCCACCTTAGCAAACTTGATACCCTCTACAATTCAATTTGTCGTTTTGTTCTCCAATGCAACTATAACACACATCACTGCGAAATGCTCAAAGAACTAGATAGGTCATCACTAGAGTCTAAGCGCAAAGTTCACCTTTCCTGTCTTGCCTTTAAATTCTTTATGGGCAAGCTACCCAGCTATCTGAACAAGCTCCTCACCCCCACCACATGCAGCACCTATCACCTGAGATCAGACTCCAAAAGACTGTTCATGGTCCCAAGGCTCAACAAAGTATCCTGCCGCTCCTCCTTCTCTTACCGTGCACCCCAAACTGGAACAACCTACCAGAAACTCTCACATCCACCACCAGTTTAAGTTCTTTCAAATCTAAGGCTGTCTCACATTTTAATCTGGTCTGTAACTGTTTCATTCGCCCATAATATATATTTTTTTAACTGTGCTCGCAATTTTTTTTATATAATGTATGCCCTGTTCATTTATGCAACTGTACTTGTAACCATGTATTTGTTTTACTCTGTGCCCAGGACATACCTGAAAACGAGAGGTAACTCTCAATGTATTACTTCCTGGTAAAATATTTTATAAATAAATAAAGCAGGGGGTTCCCAGAGCTGAACGCCATAAATGTTGGTTCTGGTAACCCCCTGATTGCAGATACTTCTGTAGGGAGTGTTGGTAGCCGCTCCATCTCCTTTGCTAAGCCAATGGCCGCTTCTCAATGCTCCTGCATCCTGTGGGCCAATAGGAAGCCATGACAGCATCCGGTGCAGCTTTCTATTGGCCCACGTGAAGTGGGAGTTTTAAACTTGCAGGAGATACTGGCACCCCATTCGGATGCAAGCTTCTCTGGAAGCAGAGGGTCTCTCGAAGCTGAAATTAATGTGGCTCAGCTCCTCAGACCCTATGCAAAAAAATAGCCTGCATGGATTGCTCCTTTAAAATATGAATTTAATGCATTAATATGATTACCGTGTATCCAATCGTATTGGCATAAGTATCTGCTATCCAGGACATCTCCCTTTCCCCGGTGCTCATGTCCGGAGCAGGAACATCTATACCAGGCCCTTGAGAACACAAGAAAGATTTTACAGAAATTAATAATCATGATCTTAGTCGTCGTATACGTCACTTAAGAACGCAGATGCAGGTAAATTGGATACAAAACTATAGCCTTTCATTTGGTCCTTCAGTGCATAGATTAGCGACAAATAAAAAATTCAGGGTTTCTAACAAGCTGTAAGAGTTTGTTTCCACATTGACCCGTTTTTGCCCCTGTGGGAAGAGCTGCACAGGATGACCTTTGTTTAACCCACACAAACAAAACAGACCCGGGAATTATATGCATTAAGTGAAGAAATAAGAGAATCCTTTAGAACACATTTATTTAATGTATTTATTTATTTATAAAATATTTTACCAGGAAGTAATACATTGAGAGTTACCTCTCGTTTTCAAGTATGTCCTGGGCACAGAGTTGGGACAAATAATACATGGTTACAAATACAGTTGCATAAATTAACAGGGTATACATTATATACAAGACATTGCATGCACAGTTAAAGAAAATATATATTATGGGCGAATGAAACAGTTACAGACCAGATTAAAATGTGAGACAGCCTTAGATTTGAAAGAACTTAAACTGGTGGTGGATGTGAGTTTCTGGTAGAGACACAGGCATGCTATATACTACCACATGCAATGTTATGACAATGCACCATGTTAATATAATTGCAAACAGAAGTAATTACACATTTAAGACAGAATATTGTTCTAGAACAGGGGTGGGTAACTGTAGTCCTCAAGGGCCACTAACAGGTCAAGTTAAGGCTATCCCTGCTTCAGCACAGTTGCTCAATCTTCAACTGAGCTACCTGTGCTGAAGGAGGGCTATCCTGGAAACCAGACTTTTGGTGTCCCTTGAGGACTGAGTTGCCCACCGCGGTTCTAATAGGAAGAACTATGCTTTAAGTAGGATCATTGGGATGGAAAGTTATGCTACACAACAAGAATTTAAGATTTTATCGATGTGCCGCTCTGGAAAAAACATGACATGCCAAAATCAAACATTTTGCATGCACTGCGAGGTCACAGTCATTACAAAAAAGTTCAGGATTTCCTTTCAAATCTATTTTGGAATGGCTCTATTGCTCAGGCAGGGTGTATCCCATTCCCCTTCCCATAAAAATGGTGTGTTGACAATTCAGTAGGCAAAAGCATTAAGAGGGTGGTTGAAATTGCTGTAGGAAAAAAATGGTCCCAGTTTTTGTTGGCATGTGGAGCATATAACTGGCCATTAGTGTAATGTTGTATACAGCAACATTAAATATTAATGTTCTCAAATGCCTATTGCCTCAATTTGGAAGGAGAATGTAAATGTTTACATCAATTACTGCCCTGTACAGTACATGCAATTATCCAAGAATTAAATTTAATCTGGATTTTGGGGCAAACACAAATGCGACTTGAGTTAGTAAAAAAAATAAAAAAATAAAAGGGTACAACTATTCACTCCATAAAAAATGTCTGCATTACAATATAAACACATTAAGAATAAGCAGTGTGTAAACCTTTATAATTAAATTCATGGAAACTAAAGGGGCTATAGAATTTTTGCCTTTATAGCAAATACTCACCAATAAAGCCCTTCTTTGCAAGTTCTATAGTAAATCGTCGGGTTATCTTTTCCAGCTCACTGTCCTAATTTAAAAACAGAAAAGGTTGTCAAACATGAGCAACTATCAGGTAACTACTTTTTTTTAATTAAACTTCAATAAAATATGTTGCATACACCAAGCGTATTTAATAGGAAACAGTAATGATGTGAAAAACTGATTAATTATGCAGTTTGAATGACTCTAGACCAGTAGTTTACAGCTTTGTTTAGTTAAGGATCCCTATAATTATATTGTGAAATTCTGCAGAACCCAAATCCTGTAATAGCGTGACTGAGATCAGATGCATTACGGGGGAGGGGGGGGGGAAGAGAAAGGAAATGTCTGAGTCTCCAGAGGGAGTATGAGGCACCGTGGAGTCCCCAAATTGAATGCACTCAGCACACCTATATAATAACAGTCTGCTAAGTAGTCGTAGGAAAGTCCATAAATGTACAGTTGCACACTGGTATTTGGTGATACTGCTGGCCATAGCTTGGGTAGGAAGTATATTTGATTAGTCCTCAAGAAGCAAAAAAAATAAATAAAAAAAACAGTTTTAGTGAGTTAAAATTGTTTAGTTTAATTTTACATTACACAAAACTAGGGGAGTTATTATAGTGAACACAGTAAAAGTGCATTGTAAGGAACCCCAACCCTTAAATAGCACGTCTGAGATCAGATACATTGTAAATGTTTTTCTGTATTTGGTACATTTTTCAAGTCACCAGAAAATTGCAGTAAACCTTTTAGGGACACCCGTGGAAAAAATAAAAATAAAATAAACACTGCTCTAGAAACCTGCATAGCTTTTACATTCTAAATCAATTATTTAAAATAGCAATATTTCTAATGCAACATTGTCATAGCATGTACAGTAACTTCCTATTTTTGGCCATTTTCAGTAAATGACAGCCTTCTAAAAATACTGTGAAAGTTTGTGCAACTCTCCATGCACTTTGGGGATGCTTGAGAACACTGTCTGTACGTTCTCCCCACCAATTAGATTGTAAGCTCCCCGGAGCAGGGACTCCTCTTCCGAAATGTTACTTTTATGTCTGAAGCACTTATTCCCATGATTTGTTATTTGTATTTCTTATTTATACGATTGTCACGTGTATTACTAATGTGAAGCGCTATATACATTAATGGTGCTATATAAATAAAGACATACATACTTATTGCGTAAAGAGATCACTGCCCAAAAGTAATTAACTTTTTTCTGTAAGATCACTGCATTTCCATATAAAACTTTTAGTTATTGAGCCATAATCCAATAGCACTTTACTCCCATCATGGCTAGTATGTATTTGCCAGTTAATAGTGTCACAACCCTTTCTCTTGCTTATTAGGATACTACAATACATTTTAGGAACTATTGGAATTGGGGCACAGAGGGGTAGGATTACATAAGCAGGAAAATGTGATTGAATGTTTGAAGCAAATGAAGAATCTCAATTTTTAGTACTAGCACTTTAGTACTGCCAACTAATTACTTTGAGAGTTCATGCAACAAAGTAACAATGAACATAGTGCATACTTACGGAATAATTCTTGGTGTTAATTTTGACACCAGCTTTGGCACCACCAAAAGGCACATCTGAAAATGAATAAGGATTATGGTGTCAGTCTGAACAAATACAGAAAGAACCAAAGAGTAAACGTTTGAAATTAATTCCCGTCCTAGTGTGTATTTTGCCTGTTGTACTTTAAATAAAGTAGCATGCACTACTTACCAACTACTGCACATTTGTAGGTCATTAAGGAAGCCAATGCTTTAACTTCATCAACGCTAACTTCTGTGCTGTAACGAATACCTAATAAAAGTAGGGAGGAAAAAAAAAAAAGAGAAAGTAAGATATTGCCACAGCAAAGCTTGCATGTTATCTGAGAAGTTTCCCCTTATTTTATGCTATTACCCTCCTGAGACCGGCTGCTTTCTTTTGAGATCGTCTTGAGATTTACAGACAACTGTAATTTACCATAACGGGATTGTCAAGACCCTGCCTAACTACAGCACAGTGGTAATTGTTACTATTCATACCACCACAACATTCATAGCAGACAAGACTTTACGTCCCTGTGCCCCACCTGTCCACAATGGTTTTATAAATGAAAACTTTAGCGCAGTACTGTCCATATTCCTCATCTGCCTGAGCAATATGGACAACACTATTTGTCCTTGGAAACAGCTAAATGATTAAAACACATGATGCTCTAGATCTAGATGAGAAACTCAAAGAAGAATTGTCCTTATAAAGGCTTTACCAGTTATAGCTTTTGATTGCGTATTTGCAATTTACTTTCTAAAAAAAGGGAGTCATAACTACTGCATTAACTGAGAAACCATGCAAACGAATACCATTTGCTAAAATCCTTGCCATTAAAAACATTACAGAAAACACCAATCCTGTGATATTTTTGCAGCAAACGCATACCAAGACAGAAAAGGGTTAGTACTGAAGTACTGTATGACTCACTACTTGTTAGTTTTTCAGCACTAAGAGTTTCCATTGGATCAATTCCAACAGCTGAAGCTTTCTGAATTGAAGCATTTTTCTCTTACCACTCCCTATTCCAAAGGAAGCAAACTAGTATCAGCCATCACTTTATAATTAGCCAAAGCTAGAATTTCTGCCTCCATTTCTTTTTAAACAATCTCTAGATCCTACCAAGTAAATGTTCAAACATTTCTTTAAAAAAAAAAATTACGTTGATGGCTTACATAAGTGAAAACATGACTAGCTATACTGTTTCTTTTGCATCATGAATCGACTTTCAGACTATATAGTCCTGTTGCAGTTACTATTCTCAATATTGCTCTCAACTCTGCCGTTCCATTCCTATTCAGGACTTGATAATCTGCAATATCATAAGCAGACCCATACATGCCATGATCTGAATTGGAGACCATACAGCATAAAGGCAGGTGACAGTTTCTGAATATTTATGTTAACCAACAGTTGCATAGAAGAAGGAAACTTGATCCAAGGTCACAAGGACTGGCAGACCCAGAACAAGAAGGCACTTCAAATTATAACCCGGAAGAGACGTTGTCCCCTAGTTGTTGAACTGATCACGCCATTAATTGCATGTATGGTTCCCTAATAAAAAAGGTGCATAAAAGATTAATGAATAAATAATTTTATGTGAAGAAATCCTGGACTGCAGAGAAAGCTTGGTTTAAAAAAAAAAAAAAAAAAAAAAACCATTTAAAGAAAAAATGGATTGTCTACGCGAATTTGAAAAAAAAATAAAAAATCAGCACTCAAGCACAGTGTAGTGTACTCACAGTTCACATTTTCCACGCTCTGTACAAGCATTTTGTTTATAATTTAGGAAATACTATCCATAGACTATACCTGACAAGAGGTCTGGGTGCTCTATTTTTCCAAAGGATACAACAGAACTCGCTTCAACATAAGAGATTGAGTTCTATCATTAATTTAAAATCAACCTTGGCCAATTTCTTTATTGGAGAATTCTGTCACGAGAAAGAAAAACGAAGGCCTTTTTGTGTTTAATATATTGGGTGTACTTTAAATGGCATATGCCACCATCTATTGACCACTATTGACAAAAGGTAAGGCTGAGTCCCCTGTGACGCTGACTGCGCAGTGCTTGACGAGGTAAATGCTCGCTATTTAAATTTGGATGTCTCGCTCGTGCGCGGGCACGGATGCTCACCCACACTTGGCGCTTGCGTAAACAAAACAAAAAACGTCTATGAACCGTGTTCAGCTTGTCTGCAAACCCCCCCCCCCCCCCCCGCGTGCGCTTGCGAAATAGCAGTTTATATACCCAGTATCCAAGAATGTGAAACTTTTAAACAACCTCATTCTGGATTAATTAAACAAGAGACTAACAGAATTATTAGGCAGCGTGTACACCTACACTGTCACCATAAGAAGCACACAGGTATTAACAAAAAAGAACGTAAAATCGGTGACTGTCCCGGCCCTCTGTAAGTGACCCTCCACGGACAGGCATACATGGAAGCTAAAAGGGTGTTAACCATGAACAAATACCTCCCTGAGGCAGCGTGATTTTAATTGAGAAGATACCTTCTGTGTGCCTGACAGGAGTGTGGGTGCCCTGGATGACAAACACTAAACTATTCCTACATTAACCCCTTTGCTACCAGGGGTCTACAATGCATTGTAAGATTTTACAGGACCCGGTCTCAAATGACTTTAATCCTCAGTGCTGATAAAGGCCAGCAACAGTGGAGATTTTGGAAATGCATGCAGTCAAATAACATGCTCTTTTCGTCCTAAAACGATGAGGGAAATTAGGGACATCATTCTATCATTGGCTTAACTGCACAGACAAGGAAAAATATTGCACGCAGCAATTAAAGGGAACAAATATTGTATAGTCTTTAGAGCCACTGAACATAGTGGAATTTGTATAATTTCATGTTTAGAAATGCAGAAATACCATCGTAAGAATTCCCCTCTAATTGAAACAGTCCGGAAGGAGTTGATTGACTAGAATGTAATGTTCTTGAGCAGTGTCGTTCGACAATTAGTTTTGGGTGAGATAGAAAGCCCTGACACTACACAATGTCAGACACGTACACTAAATGACCCTCAGTGACAGTAGTATATCCCCATTTACAATATGACAGCTGTGTACTCCTACACCAAGTGAAAACATAGACTTGCCCAACATACTGCAGCACTGCTATCCTCTTCAGCTGGTGGCAGGGGCTAAATATGGCCCTCAGACTGCTGCGGAAGCAACTATTATGAAATTAGCAGGAGCAAAGTAATTTCCCACTAAAAATCACTAGTAAATAACATACATGGTGCAGATGCTACACATGCTTGGAAAATATCAAAATATTACATGTTTTTTTTAAATATATCCAAAAAAATGATATTAAGCCCGTGGCCCTTCTAGCCTTAATGTTCCCTAATCCGGCCCCTTTGGAGGACCAGTAGAAGAGCCCTGCTGCTCTGTCACTAAATTGTGTTGGTGATTTCACATTGAACACTTTCGGAGACCTTAAAGCTGCACCACATTTACCCAATAAAGTACATTTCTCCGCACATAAATCTGCCAGCGGATACTTCTATTCTCATGTACATCAACTGACACACCCAACCACTGACAGTCACACGTCCACACACGAGACAGGAAAGCATCCCCATACACACCCACTATGACATCTACTCCAAGAGTGCCAACTCCAGTCCTCAAAATCCACCCCCTCCACAGGTTCAGGATATCCCAGCTTCAGCACAGCTGGCTCCACCAGTCCCCCGCTTCAGCACAGCTGATTCAATCAGAAACTCAGTCTTTGAGCCATTTGTGCTGAAGCTGGGATGTCGTTAAAACATGACCTTTGGGGTGGGTGTCTTGAGGACTGGAGTACCCCTGAACTACACCACTAATACACAAACACCACATGGACGAACACACCCCCACACCACCGACACCCCTGCTTGCCAGGGGAGCTCCCCCCCCCCCGCTGTTTCCGGGGGAGGCGGCTCCGGGTCTCACCTCCTTTGCACGGGGTGCGGTGCTGGCTGTGCTGGGCCCGGTAGCCCTCGATCACCTCCCACTCGCCGTTGTCGCGCTTGATGGGGAAGCAGACGCTCAGCACGTGGTTGCAGGGCTTGATGATGCGCAGGATGCCCCTCACCCGGTGCCGCTTCTGCTCCTCCGTCTCCCGGGTGCGCAGGTCCTCCACCAGCTTGTCCTCCACGATGCCGGCGCCGCGGTCGAAGAAACCTTCCACCATCTTGAAGAAGTTGGGGTCGTCCTCCCGGTCTGCGGCGTGGCTGTAACGGCGGAGGAAAGGGGCGGCGGCGGCGGGCAGGGCCGAGTCCGCGGCGCAGGAGGCCTGGGCGCCCCGGCACAGCAGCTCCCCGAGGTAACGGTACATGGCTGGGTGCGCGGGATACGGTGTGAGGGGAGGAGGTGCGAGTGTGTGAGGAGGAGAGACTCCTTACCGCTCCTGCACTTACAGCAAGGACAGGAGCGCGCGAGACGATACCCCTTTTTATATGGTGAGCGCGAGACCCAGCGCGCGCAACTGGAGATGGGGAAAGGGAGGGGGGGGGCGCGAGCCAATGCGGGAGGCAACGGCAGCACCACAGATAACCACGTGACACCTCGCGCCTGGCTGGCCCTGCCCCGCTGCTTCGAGCTTCCTGCGCGAGGCTGGGAGGGGAGGGGGGGTTATGACTGTCCTCCCTCTCTGTGAGATGCAATGCGAACATCCTGCAGCGCACCCCCTCCCGGGGGGGGGGGGGGGGGGCAGGCTGACGCTGACGCTGACGCTGACGCCAGTGCGGTAAAGATAGGCTGCCGCTGAGCGCGCTCATGATTGGGAGCGGTGACGTCACCAACTCTCCAAGCATGAGTGCAGGCTGTCCTGTAATAATTTGAGTGCAGAAGCGGGGGCGTGGCAAAAAAAGGAGGGTGCATATCATTGGCTGGATCGGGGCTGTGTGTGTCCCTCCATTCCCTCTCCCCCCTTTCTCTCCTTCCCCCTGCACCCCTCTCTCATTCCCCCCCTTCTCTCCTTCCTCTCATTCCCCCCTTCTCTCCTTCCCCCCTTTCTCTCCTTTCTCCATTCTCTCCTTTCTCCATTCTCTCCCCCCCCCGCACCCCTCTCTCTGCTCCCCTTCCACCTCTCTCCGCTCCCCCTCCCTTCCACCTCTCTCCCCTCCCCTTCCACCTCTCTCCGCTCCCCCCCCTTCCACCTCTCTCCGCTTCCCCCGTTCCACCTCTCTCCACTCCCCTCCCCTTCCACCTCTCTCCGCTCCCCCCCCTTCCACCTCTCTCCGCTTCCCCCCGTTCCACCTCTCTCCGCTTCCCCCGCTTCCACCTCTCTCCGCTTCCCCCTCTCTCCGCTTCCCCCCCTTCCACCTCTCTCCGCTTCCCCCCCTTCCACCTCTCTCCACTTCCCCCCCTTCCACCTATCTCCGCTCCCCCCCCCCCTTCCATATCTCTCCGCTCCCCCCCCTTCCACATCTCTCCGCTCCCCCCCCCTTCCACATCTCTCCGCTCCCCCCCCTTCCACATCTCTCCGCTCCCCCCCCCCCTTCCACATCTCTCCGCTCCCCCCCCCTTCCACATCTCTCCGCTCCCCCCCCCTTCCACATCTCTCCGCTCCCCCCCCCTTCCACATCTCTCCGCTCCCCCCCCCCCTTCCACATCTCTCCGCTCCCCCCCTTCCACATTTCTCCGCTCCCCCCCTTCCACCTCTCTCCGCTCCCCCCTTCCACCTCTCTCCGCTCCCCCCTTCCACCTCTCTCCGCTCAGCCTACACTGCCTCTCTCTCCCCATTGGTCAAAGCAGGGTCATGTGACTCTGCTCTGAGCTCAAAAGTTAAACTCCCTTGTCTCCCCAAGAACCAAGCTTGGGAGGGCGTATGTGCCGCGTGAGCGGGGACTTCAAGCTAAAGACTTGAAGAGGTAAGCGCGCTTCAAGCCATCAGGAACTCAGCCAAATTCTGTTGGCGAATTTGGATCCACAGCGGGTCGCTGGTTCCTTTGGCCCGCGGATTTCGGCTGATCAAGGTCAAATACGGCGATTCGTTCTTTGCGGATTTTTTTTATTATTATTGCAAATACACTCTGCTGATTCCGCAACCCAGGGACTGATTTGTAGATTCCCATCCGCGAATTTAGCAATCCGTTGGCGTATCCTTAAGAATTTAATTGCTGCTTTCACGATATCAATACTGAGGGGGTTATGTATTATAGCACCAGTCGTGCTTTAGTTTTTTTTTCTTCTGATAGCTTTGAAGCAGGGGGTCTCTGAAGCTGAACTGTGTTAATTTCAGCTCCCGGGACCCCTTGCTTCCTGAGATACCTCCGCAGGGCTTTGTGTGGTAAACACAATGGCAGCTTAAATGTCACACGAGCCAATAGGAAGCTGTGATGTCATCCTTTGCGGCTTCCTATTGGTCCGCGTGACCAGGGCCTATAAACCTACGGAGCTGCTACTGGCACCTTCTGCAGAGGTATTTCCCGGGAAGCAGGGGGTTCGCGGAGCTGACATTACCGTGGTTCAGCTCTGGAGACCCCCTGCTTCACATCTATTAAAAAAAAAACCATGTTCTGTTGCTTTAAGTAGAGTAATTTACTCCATCTTCACAAAGCAAACATTTGCACCAATTTACTCCTGTTCCATATGTTATTTCAGCTTCTTGCATCTATAAAGTTAACGCCACCACAGATCTAGCCACCACAGATCTAGCCGGCTGAATTGATGCAACCCTGCTCGATTATGTTGATGCGAACTTTGATACATCTCTGTTTTACATCTCCACATTTTACGTTTTGATACATCTCCATCTAACTTCTCCTCTAAGTGCTTCAGAACCACTCCCAAAACCACTAATTGATGCATGTAGAGCAAAACTGAAGCTAAGCACATTTATATGTTGAGGCAGGAGTGACACACAATCCAATGGTGCAATTATTTATTTATTTCTAAATATTTTACCAGGAAGTAATACATTGAGAGTTACCTCTCGTTTTCAAGTATGTCCTGGGCACAGAGTTAAGACAAATGGTTACAAATACAGTTACATAAGTGAACAGGGTATACATGATATACAAGACATTGCATGCACAATTTGCGACGTGTAGCAATGCTTCCATTGCAACCCTAGATATATATCCCTTGGGCTATCCAACCTGTGGGCCTCATGGTATGCAACACAATGGTTGCTTGGATTATTGCATCCAATTTGTAGTAATTACTTTTCCCTCACGGAGCATGTGAAACAGGAGATGTTGACAGTAGCTCAAATCCTGCCCCAAGATCGGGAAGCGCAGCTAGTCACCCAAAATGAAAACAAAAATAGACACACAATAATGTAATATGTTGCCACAAAGGGTAAGGGACTTCAGGGTCAATCGATGATACTAATGAGATACTCCCAACTTTATAAAGCGTATATCCCAATCTGTAGCAATAGCGGCAGTGATCCGTGTGCCAGGCGCTTTATAAAGTTGGGAATATGTGAGTACTGTAGTATCATCGATTGACTCTGAAGTCCCCCCATATACATACATATAAATATAATGCACATATACACTGTGTGTGTGTGTGTGTGTGTGTTTAAACATACATGCATATACATAACACAGATATATACATGTCTGCACACTAGCACTTTCCATTCCCCCCCTCACCCCCCCCCCCCCCCCGACTGTCTAGGCCGCTTTTGCATTTCAATAGAAAAACCTTTTATGTCTCTACTGTTAATTTTCACACTAGGTTTCCTGTTTCTACCTCATCTTCCCACTTCCTCTGATCATCCACTGCAACCAGATATCCCTCTTACAAACATTGCATATAATATGTTGTTACTGTATTCCTGCCACACCCGATGAAGGACCCTGAGAGGTTGGAAAGCTTTGATAAAGGACACTTTGTCCGAAACGCGTCAGAGTGTTTGTCCCCGTTACCATGTCACTTCGATAAAATACTTTTAACCCTTACACTGCTGGTCCCCTACTCTACTTGCTGTGCACCGCTGCATCCTAGGATTCTTTTCACTGCATATAATATGTTGTTACTGTATTCCTGCCACACCCGATGAAGGACCCTGAGAGGTTGGAAAGCTTGTAACATATCGTGTTGGTCCAGTAAAAGGTATCATACCCCCACTCCCTCTCCCTCCATTGTTACTACATGGAAGAAAGGACCAACACGGCTCCCCCACCCTTCTTTGCTTACAAATTACAAAATGTCCCATCACAATTGAGTACATCTCTATTTTGTGGTGTATTCTTCCTTTTAGTATGAGTCCATAGCAATATTTGTCATTATGCGTTTTGTAGTAAAATTTTACTGGCCTTCATTTGCAAAGAAATGAAGCGGAAAGAGTAACAGACTGATATTTATTCACCCAACATTTCGGTCCAACACAGAAGGCCTTTCACAAGGTCAACCTCGAAAAAGGGATGTGTTGGATTGACACATTGGATGAATAAATACTCACCACGTAATCACAATTTTGGAGAGCTACTCTTTTCGCTTACTTTCTATGGGATTTCCCCATTGAGTATCTTGCATTTGTGAGTACACGTATTCTTCTATATATTTTGGATTAACTTAAAGTACTTCAGTATTAGGTGATACTTTTTTTTAATTTAAACTAACAATTGATAATATAAGACCAGCTTTCAAGCGTTCTCCTCTCTTCCTCAGTTCAGCAATTCTGATTTACAAAGATTTCATGAATTAAACACAGATGTAAAAAAAAAAAAACAAGATAGTCTAAGGCAGATTAGTAGGAAAGGAATGGCGGAGAGAAGGGTAAATAAACAGGCAGGGTGTAGTAAATGGATGAAAGGGATAGTGAGAAATAGGACCATACATCTTATCAGCAGTGTGAAGGGGGTGAGGTGCAGATAAGCAGCACTTACCACCTGAGATCTGACTCCAAAAGACTGTCTACAGTCCCAAGGTAAAACAAACAATCCTGTCGCACCTCTTACCATGCACCTCACAATTGGAACCAGCTACCAGAAGCTCTCAAAACCGCCACCGGGCTAAATTATTTGAAGACTTCAGCTGTCTCACATTGTAATCTTGTCTCTAACTGTTAATTGTCTGTTCATTATGCCCATAACACATATTGTCCCTAACTGTCCATGAAATGTCTGAATATAATGTGTAACAATGTATTGTCATTATGAGTCTGTGCCAAGGACATACTTGCAAACAAGAGGTAACTCTAAATGTATTATTTCCTAGTAAAATATTTTATAAATAAATAATTTGTCAAATTAACAGAGAAGCAGCGAAAAACATTACAAAAAAATATGATGGTGTGTAAAAACCCCATATCAGCAGTATGTCCTCTTGCTTTAGTGTCAAAGAGCATTATCATTATGAGTTCAAACGTTTTGCGTTCTTGATGCTTTTAAACATTCCTTTGAGGATTTTGATTTTTAAATCATTTATGGAATTATCTGGCTATGAGAAGTGGTGTCCCACTGGAGTGCAGTGTCTTCCTTCTTCATGGTGTGTTATTGTGTGTCCGTGTACGTTCATTCTGATTTGACTTTTTGGCTGGTGTCCCCAATGTAGCATCCTTTGGTTACATTTGCTGTGTGGCAGTTAAATTAAATGCCGGAGGACCGCGCGAGGCCTCTATAATACACTTACCTTCCAGCAATGTGTCGTCCTGGTACCCCGGAATCAAATGACGACGCGGGGTCACTTGACATCGCGGTACCATGGCGACGTGACGTCACGTGACCCCGCGCATCATTTGATGTCGGGGTCCAGCCGGGGGGGGGGGGGGGGGGCGATGCGAGGTGCCAAGGGAGAGCAGGCAGGGGTGCGCACGGGGAAAAGTTTACGTACCCCTGATATATACCACATTATTGGCCTGCCTGTTTATTTACTATTCTCTCTGCCATTTATTTCCTACTCTTCTGCCTTTGATTATCTTGTTGTTTTTTTTTTTACTTCTGTGTTAAACTCATGGAATTTTTAATAAATCAGTATTGGGACCTGAGGGAGAGACGCGAACACTCAAAAGCTTGTCTTATAATATCAATGGATAGTCCAACTAAAAAAAGGTATCACCTAATATTGAAGTACTCATTTACTCTGCACTATCACAACTGGACTAACACGGCTATTTCTACTTCATCCATGATGGACTACCTTTGCAAAGCTAATACATGTGTCTTCATGTCTGAAATAGCTGTTAAATATAGAATTCACAAGCTGTCACAAATAATAAAAGTGAGCAAAACAAATGAGGGTGTTCGCTTCTTTGGAAATAGGTTTAAGCGGTTCATATAGAGGTCGCTCAGGCAGGGCTGTTGCACGGTATGGAAATCCTACACATTAGTTGTTATACAAGTTGGATTCCTGAAGCCAAACCAGTTCAGACAAGGGGATGCACTATTGTTTGCACTGTGTTTCTAAGACTAACTGTGTGTTTTGAGGGTGTGTGGACTAGAAGAATCCCATCACACAGTGATGTACTGTAGTACAGATGAGAATTGCAGCGTTATGGGACTGGTTCCTTTTAATGAGGGATTTCCCCTTCACCAGGCTGCTTTGCTTGCAGGAGCATCAGCCGGGAGGGAGTAGAGGGGGTGTAACAGTCGTGTGATTCCCATACTACCAATTGGACCTCGGTGTTGAGCTCATTAAGGAGAGGAAGAGGGGGCAGTAGTAGGCGCAGATGTTGCAATCAGCTGTCTTTGCAATACAGAAGCACTATAAAGGGGGAGGGGGAATATAGGTTCGGTCCCAGGTATTCAGTACAAAATATATTGTTTACACATTTTCTAATCCTATTCACACACTAGTGTAACATTATTTGACAGTTTTTAATTAAGGTAAAATATCAATTAAATTGTTTCTGATTACTTCTAAAACTTTCTCCTATTGTACAACAGTGGAACAGTTTGTTTTAAATGATGAAGAATGTAGCTCAGGCTACATATTAAAGCGGCAATCCAATAAGTGTGTTATAATTTAAGCAGGGGGTCTCTGGAGCTGAACCCCGTTGATTTCAGCTTTGGGGACCCCATGCTTCCGGAGATAGTTACCTGCAAAGTTGGTGTCGGTAGCCTCTCTCCTTGACTAAAAGGGTTCACAATATGTCTGCTCTTCAAAGATTTCCAGCCCTATGGACCAATAGGAAGCCATGACGTCATCAATGCAGCTTCCTATTGGCCCATATGACGCGGGACCTTTAAACTTTAAAGCTCTGTTTGCTGAGCCAGAGCAGCTAACAGCACCTACTTCGGAGGTAAGTATCTCCGGAAGCATGGGGTCCCGGAGTTGAAATGAGTGGGGTTCAGTTCCCTGCTTGAATCTTATGTTAAAATAAAACTTCAAAAAATTCACTGGCTTGGATTGCTCCTTTAAGAAAAAGACTTGTTTTTTAAGTCCCTTCCAGTGATTTCCTCTTTTTGGGGATGCCTGGAACCAGAGAGTCTTCAAGTCTAGGGCTGTAGTAAAGCAGAAACTCTCTTGGTTCTGGGGGAGAAAGTTTATTGTTTAAGAAAAGTGCTCTTTTCCGGAATAGTGTCCCGCCATCTCCCTGCCGCTTAGCCAGTTAGAAATAGTGACCAGGCTCATGGGTAGCTTCCTATTCGGCTATTCTAAGCACCCAAAAATACAGATACCTAGGTGGGGATTATTTCCATAAAAACAAACAGGATTTGGCAGAGGAGATTGTGCCTTTTTAAATATCTTTAGAAAAGTGTATAGTGTGTAGTAGTTTTTTGGAAGACCACTTGATTGTCTCTGCCTGTGTTTGCTTAGCTTGTATAATCATATTATGTGCCTTGTCTCCTAGGGCAGTGGTTCCCAAACTTTTGTACATCCTGCACCCCTTGCTGGAAAATATTTGTTCCGCGATCCCCTAATTATGAAATCTTATCGTCAACTCATTAGACTTTTGCTAAGAAAACCGTTTGACTGATCCTAGGCAGTATAGTGTCCTGAGCTTGTGGGAGGACACACAAGCTTAACGAGAGCCAACCCGCCCCCCGGTGTGTGCAGGCAGCATGGATTGTATAGCTGTCAATCACTGCAGGAACTTCCGAAGTCATGCCCCACAATGCCTTGGCACTGTGGATGCAAAGCATTGTGGGGAGAGACTTTAGAACCTCCTGCTGGAGTTGATAGCTATAGGTGCTGTTTTGGGCCCTAATAAGTTCGCAGTCCCCCCCAATGCTCAGGAACACACTATACTGCCTGTGATTTGCCATTACATATTTATTTTTGGAGACCCCTCCCATTTGAATCCTATTCTTCATGCAGTACCTTCCTTATCAGCATTTACCCTCTGCTCTGCCTATCTGACTCCTTTGCAGCAAAGGAAGTTGTAATTTGGAGAGCCTGGAATCATTAAGCATCGATGCAGAGTATCTCTCCTCGATCCGGCGTTAGCTGCCATTGACTTGAAGGGGATAGCCCACTTTGGCCCATAGAAGGGAGGAGACTAATTGGGAAAAAGATTAATCACGTGACAATATTTATCATATGTACATGACAAAAGGGGTGTGTGTGTGTGTGTGTGTGTGTACATATATTTATAGAGACACACACACGTACACACGTACACACGTACACACGTACGTAGCGGGGCAGCTTCCCCGGGTGCAGAGGGTTAGGGGGTGCGGAAGGGTGTGCGTGTGGTCATAGTAGAGTGGAGAGCGGCAGAGGGAGCGTGATGCTCGGCGGAAGCCGCAGAGGGGGGAGGTATGCGATGGCAGAGGGTGGGGTGCGGTGTGAGAGGAGGGTGGGCGGCGTTTGCATTGCTTTGCAATGTGTTGCAGAACACACTGGCAGCTATTCATAAGGGACTATTGTTTATCTCCTTAATCTGAGTGTATATGATATAGTATATTATTATATGTTGTAAAACAATCAATGTTTTGCCTTTAATCTTTTATGACTGTATTAGTGTTTCATATTTTGCCCTTATATTCAGTTTTGATTGTGTGAAGAACAGTAAGTCTTTAATGATATCTATGTTTGCAACAGTTTTTACAAGAAATTAGCTGTTTTCTTAATATTGCTGTAGAAAGCAAACAATGGTAAACTTACTGATTTGTACTCTTTAACTGTGTTACTTATGCACATACAGATGTAGCAACACTTTCTGTTTTTAAGCACGGGGGCAAGCCACGGCAGCTAACCGCCCAGGGGCTGTAGGATTATTGCAACGGGGGGGTCTGATCCGGAAGCATGGACCCCCGCAGCATGACCGCAAAATCACTATCTGCAGAGACGCGGCTTTAAGCTTTTTGAAACCACAACTCCGGAGACAGTAATTCTTGCTACATCTGTAGTCCGTGGTACTTAGTTTTATGCTAAAATCCAGTTGGAAGTATACTTGGGTATACTCGTACTATATGTTGTCACTTTGTATGTTGCGCTGGGCCTTTCTGATTTTGTTTATACATGGGTATATTTGCCAATCTAAATTTGCTAGCTCAATTCATTTGTTTGTCTGTCCACGGAGAGGAAATGTTCAACTGACAACTATTGTGTTTCTCGCCCCCCAAGTAATAGATCTATATATATATATATATATATATATATATATCTATCTCAAACACACAAAGAAGTATGTTGCTCCCACTATATGTAAGTGGTTAAACCAGACCCTAAATAACACTGACTAATTAGGTATAAAAAATAAACCCAAAGAGTCAGAAATAATAAGGATAAACTGCTGGTGCTGGGGGATAAATACTAATATAAAACACACAGAAAAAAGGACTAAGACAATCCCCTAAAATAGCACTCTAAAATATACCACAAAAATAATTAAATAGAATACAGCAAAAAGACCCGGATGTTCTGTCAAAGCAGAAAACGAACAAGATTTTATTAATAGAGCAGCAAGAAACACTAACTTAAAAACATAAACATACTAATGGCAGCTAAAAATATACTGGCAGTCACTCTCTAATATTAAATGCTGATAAATGAACCAATAACTGAAGTGTGTCTAAATAATAATAAATATAATATAAATTGACACAAGAATGCTAAGTGGAACAAAGAAAAAACCCTTAAAGAAAAAAAAAAACCTCGCTATAAAATATAAAGTGTAACTAAAGGCATAAGGAAAAGTATGACATTAATAACCCTATATACACAAAGGTGTATACAAGCAAAAATATAACTTTAACCAAGGGAAAAACACAGGGGAGAAAAAGTAATGACCAAATTCATACCCTGGTCAGCAAATACAAAGAATGATTAATAATCAAGCAGCATGGATGCATACAGTGTCTATGGTCATAGCACATAGGCAAACACAATCATGGCTTTACAAAGTTGCAAAGTGCCAGTGCTAGAGGATAGTTTGAACACGAGTGCAGATCCCACAAGGACCAATGACACCGGCAGCAAGAGAAATAATACTCAGCTGTCGCAAGATAGCAGGAAGGGTCTGTCACTGATAAGCTCCAATGTGTGCTCCTAATAAATCGGAAAGATCCATAGACACACAGCAACATGCAGTAGGAGTCACGCCAAGAGAATCATATGTAGCTGCCAATAGCGGACGTCCCAAAGTTGTGGGATCTGCACTCATGTGTGTTCAAACTATCCTCTAGCACTGGCACTTTGCAACTTTGAAAAGCCATGATTGTGTTTGCCTATGTGCTATGACCATAGACACTGTATGCATCCATGCTGCTTGATTATTAATCATTCTTTGTATTTGCTGACCAGGGTATGAGTTTTTCTCCCCTGTGTTTTTCCCTTGGTTAAAGTTATATTGTTGCTTGTATACACCTTTGTGTATATAGGGTTATTAATGTCATACTTTTCCTTATGCCTTTAGTTACACTTTATATTTTGTAGCGAGGTTTTTTTTTTTCTTTAAGGGTTTTTTCTTTGTTCCACTTAGCTCTCTTGTGTCAATTTATATTATATTTATTATTATTTAGACACACTTCAGTTATTGGTTCATTTATCAGCATTTAATATTAGAGAGTGACTGCCAGTATATTTTTAGCTGCCATTAGTATGTTTATGATTTTTAAGTTAGTGTTTCTTGCTGCTCTATTAATAAAATCTTGTTCGTTTTCTGCTTTGACAGAGCATCCGGGTCTTTTTGCTGTATTCTATTTAATTATTTTTGTGGTATATTTTAGAGTGCTATCTAAGGGGATTGTCTTAGTCCTTTTTTCTGTGTGTTTTTATATATATATATATATATATATATATATATATATATATAATGTGTAACGGGTGTTCCCTATGAATACCGCCGCTACTACCTGCTGTGCAACCTGTGTGGCTCTCAGGAGCCTAAGCCTCCGCTTGGGGAACCTGGGGTACATACATATCATACATCTCTAGGTGCAACGCCTCCACCTGGGAGGGATCCCAACGGAGTGGGAGGAGGCCCTCACAGGAAACAACCACACAACGCGAACGAATATAAAACAGGACTGGCTTTACTACATGGGAACACATATATCACTCAATAACATCATAACATCATAACCTCCCACAATGTGACCCCACACTGTGTCCAGTAACCCCCACCCAAATGTCTCGTGCTCCCAAAGTCAAATACCACTGTACATGTGTATGTGTGACTGCGCAGCCACTATGTTTGGTGATAGGCCTGGTTGGTGCACGTGAGTTGCAGGTTACCTGCCCGGGCTCCAGCCACGGGTACCGCGATATAAATCCGCACGATCCGACGTGGTCCTCCACACCGCATGTGTTGAAAGTCCAGCGCGAACAATGTCACTCTTAGTCGCAGGGTCTTTGGTGGTGTTCTGAGCCCAGAACCCACCTCACAGGGCCGCACGGCTTCAACACTGTGTCCCTGACTATTTAACCAATAAAGGGGGCAGTGTCCCTATCTAGGGCCTGTCCCTAAGCTCCACAAGCTGATAGGTGACTCAGGACCTAACTGGGACCTTGGGGGCTGCTGGCCTAATGCAGAGGGTCACTGACCCCTGCATCCACCTCTTACCTCTAGCTGGTCCGGATCCTGAGTGCCTGCGTGCTGCCAAAACCCCGCGAAATGTATCTAACTGGGAGCAGGGGAATCCGGCCTTCCGATTGGCTCCCTGGCGTCATGTGTCTCTGCCCCTGTGCACCCTGGGGGCTGGCAGACTCATCTCGCGCATGCGCGAGCTATCCTGGGGCCTCCCGCGCTGTGTTCTACCACTGCGCATGCGCAACAGCCCTAACATGGCGGCGCCCTGCTTCCCGAGCCGCCGGGCCGGTGGCAACGCGATCGCGTCCTTAGCGACGGCCCGATCGCGTCCCCGGCAACCGGCCTGCTCGCCGCTCGCGTCCCTAGCTACCAGGGATCGATCTCTCTCTCTGCGCGCCGGCCCCCCCTCACTCCCTCGCACACAGCGTCTGGCGAGAAGGGAGGAGGGGGTCAGCCATGACAGGGGGGACCTGGCTACATCTATAAAATGATTTTGTGGGGATGGTTAAATAAAGTGATCAACCAGGTCACTTGGGTTATTTAAGTCAGGACCACTAGCTTGTCGCATCTCCCCAGATATATACATACATCTGCCGTGTGGTTACTGCTTTTACCTGCAGTTAGTTTTCCAGTCTCTGTGCAATTACTTATTACAAATCGACATCCAATGAGCACGCGTTGGAAGTGGTTGCTAGATTTCAAGAGCAGATTTAATGGCCCCTTCTCGTTTGCAGCCTAGGCGATGGGCATTAGATACAGATGTTGCCAGACTGTTTGCGCTGCCCGTGACAACACATTTTAACCTTTTACCTGCTGGCCATGCACAAATACAGATACATAACTTACTGAAACAATGTATGCGGCACCTTTTATTCATTTTTAGTACTCATGTCATATAATAATTAAACATCTTATTAGACTGAAACAAATTGACATGTACAGTATACAAAGCCATGACAGAGCTCTTAAAGCTGCAGTCCAAGCAATATCCTCAGTGTGTTTTTTTTGTTTTGTTTTTTTGTTTGTTTTTTAATAAGTCAGTTCTGTGCTATGAGAAAATACTTGTAGCATTTTTTTAATAACAAAAAAAACTATTCTGAATGACAATTTTTATGTATTATATTGTAACAAGAATTTTTTGTTTCTATAGCAACCATTTACAAAATCACATCCCCTTCCTCTTCTGAAACAGACTCTGGCACACCTCTTTTTGAGCCCTGCCCTCTCTCTAGCAGTGCACCAATTGTATCTAGTAACTGCCTGGTTATTAGGTTTTGCAAAATCACACACTGGTCACATGATCTTCCCCACATAACTTTGCATTTTTTGCTCCTCTCCTACTGCACTGACAGACATTGTACCCAGTGAACCCCGAGCCGGATCAATCCACAATTTAGCTAATTACTTATCATTGTGTGGATTGTATTGATGCACATATTGAAGGGGTGAAAAAATAAAATAAAAGAAACAGCAGCTTGGACGGCTGCGTTAAGGGACTGTGTGTATAATTGCAAAAAGAAAATTACTTTCTCCACTAGGTTTTGCCACTGGTTTGTTTTGTCAATGAAAGGATTATTTTAATTTCTTTGTTGCCACATACTGCTTAAATGTAATAATTTATTCTTACAACATCTCTAGGTACAGAAACAAATTCTATGGTTATAAAATCAGGAGGTATATTTTTTTATAGCTTGTCACAAAAGTGACACCTTTCTGGACAAAATATAGTTAAATGCTTCAATGTTAGTATTCTTATGAATAATGTTGTCACTTTGGATGTAGCATTGGGTATCTTTGTCTTTTGTTGTATACATTTGGCCACGCTCAGTAGCACTCATTTTGACACACACACACACACACACACACACACACACACACACACACACACACACACACACACACACACACACACACACACACACACACACACACAATGTGGTGGATTTGGGGGTTTCCGCTTGCTGGGATTGTGTTATCATTAATTCACATTTCCAACTGGTATCAGTTGGTTTGGAGGTTGGTGGGCCCCCTTCCCTGGGCTTAAGCTCACCCCACCCCACTTTTTAAGTAGCAGGTTATTCCATGTTCCTGTGCAGGACAGGTCCACTGTGGTCATTCTCCCTCCACTGCAGAAGTAAATGAGAACTTTCACAGGTGGTGTTAGGACCTGCATAGTGGTCATACTTCACACAAAAATATGTTCCAGCAAAATGTGTCTGATAATGTAAATACTGTCTCTAGAACGTCCATTCAGTGCCCAATGCATCACTTATTAAATATTTTAAAGCAGCAGTTCAAGCAATATCCTACATGGGTGTTTTGTTTTTAATAAATCAGTTCTGTACTATGAGAAAATACTTATAGTATTTAAACATTTTAATAAATTGTTTTAAATACATTTTTAATGTTTCTAATGTAGGAAGCATTTCCAAAGTGACCGCCCCCTTCCCCTTCTGATAGGCTCTGGCTCTTGAGACCCACCCTCTCCCTAGCAGTGGACCAATTGTATCTAGTAACTGCCTAGTCAATCATATTCCAGGAACTACATTGCCCAAAATACTGTGCAATAACTGAATTATATATATATATAAAAATACAGGGCTTAGATTACAGAAAAATGATTACAAGAGCATACATTTTCAGCAAATGCAGAACAGTTTCTTAAAATAACAGGATAAAACTTAAAACAGTTATACAGTTACCGAATACGTTACCATGTCAAAGGTTTCCCCCCAAAGAGGTCACCGGCAAAGAAATATGAAAATTGACGTGTGGCGTCCAAAACACACCTCTGTTGAATTCTGAATTCATAACTCCAGCAAGCCCTAGATACCATTCTTTTCCCATTGATACAACATATGCCCACCCCTGTCATAAATCAGCTGCTAGGCTGGCGGTTTTACGACAGCTGGAAAAAAACAACTCTATTGACGTTTAAAATGTTTTGCCTCAATATATAAACGCGCTCATATCTTTCTTTCTCTGATACGTAGACAGACGTGAGTCATATCAAAAGATTCAGGCGATTTTGACGAATGTAACGAAACTATGACAGACTTTGTACTAAATTTGAGTGATAAACCGCTATCTGTCCCTGGCTACCTTCTAGACCTGACGGGTATACAGGTGATTATATATATATATATATATATATATATATATATATATATATATATATATATATATATATAATCACACAGATCCTTTTGCATTCGAGGCTTAAAGATGTATAAATGGTAACCTCAGTGTGAATTATAGTTACGGAAATAGAGTTTTGTATGATGAATGTCTGGTTCATAATAATATAAAAAATAATAATATAACAAATAGATAATAACAATAATAGTAATAGTCATTGCAATTAATTAATGTTATAATAACTTAATCTTGTCTAAGTCGGGGCAGCCCGACCTAAAAGGGAGAATGTATACACTGTATCCGTGTAATTGCTTCCCGTACAAAGGATCCAGCCATCTTAAACATTTAAATATAAATAAAATATTAAATATAAAATAAATATATTTTTAAGTATACTTGTCCGCCACATTTGACCTATTAAATATGTCACTGTCCTCAGTTCCCTTTTTGTTCTAGGGGTTCCTGCTCCTTTACAGTGCAGATATCAAAGCTTGTTATTGACTTTGTCCGAACATCATCTAGCTCTCGTTCTGCTGTGTAAATGTTTATTTACGCAGACATGTAGCAGCCGGATCAGCTTCTAAATTGTTAGTGTTTGTGACAAATGAAAGGAAAAAATTCTGCTGTGGCATATTGGTTCTTGTACTAGGAAAAAAAGAAATGTATGCGTTACACAGCATTGGAACCTGCATTTGATGAGCTTGTATCTGACACTGTGGCCCATGTGCTAAGACGCAGGCTTCCACATATCGAAGAAGACTTCATTCCCATTTCTTTGAATGGGGCTAAACTCTTATGTAGCTCAAGGAAGACGGATTCATAGCTTCTTTAATGGAGCAATCCATGCGTTTTTTTTGTAATCTTTTATTTTTTATTTTTTAATATAGGTTTAACACATGGGGTCTCTGGAACTGAACCCTGTTAATTCCAGCTCCGGGGGGGGACCCCTGCTTCCAGAGATACTTACCTCCGACGGGTGTGCCGATATCGCTGCAGTTTAAAGCTCTCTCGTCACATGGGCCAATAGGAAGCCACACCGGGTAATGTCACGGTTTCCTATTGGCCCACAGGGCCCGGGAACTTTAAAAAGCAGCCATAACATGAATTCTGAAGTGGCTACCGGCAATCGGTTACGGAGGTAAGTTCCTCCCAAAGCACAGGTCTCCGGAGCTGAAATTAATGCTTCAATCCTATATTTAAAAATTAAAGGGGGTAAAAAAAACGGCTTGGATTGCCTCTTTAATAGAGGTCTATATCTGCTCAATAAATGGTTTTACCACCGCAAAACTCGTGGTTCAGCAGATAGAATTTTGCAATTACCTGGCACATTTATGGAATGCAAAAATGGCGCCCAGCAACATCATGCCATGAAGGGAATATTGTGTGGTACACCGTTTTCCCCTCATTTATTGGCTGCTGTGTCTGGTGCCCATTATTATTAGGTGGGGAGATTGCACCATTAATGTTACAGTGTTGTCACAAAACAATACAACAAAAAAATAGGGTGAAATGCAGATAAATGCTACAAAACATATCTTCATTAAGACAGGGAGCTCTTGTTCTGAATTACTAGCATTCATTCATCGTTCTTGGTACCATGCTGCTGGTTTATTGAAAACTGGAATGCATATGCAGACTTTCAATAGTGGGTTGTTTTGCTCTTCCAAGGAAACTGATCTCACACTCCGTCCGTGTTTCTCAGATTTTCCCCATACTTTCTCATTCACTGCCTAGCTGATCTCACAAGCTACGTCTCTACACCCTTCCTGTTGGTTCTTCCTCTCTTCCTCCCCATTCCTCTCTTCTTACTCTTGCGGATTCATTCGCCCTTCCCCCACTGGCTTTTGCATCTGGTCTCAGCTGCTGCCTCACTGTCTTATGTATTAAAAACAGCACAGATGGCCCGCATGAATGTGGCATACAGTTTTACGTAAGTAACTACTTAGGGCAAAGTGTAGAAAAGGAGTGTGATATAGGTGCTTCGCAGGGTTATCTTCTTACTCTCAAATTGGAGAGTTGATACATGTATCTGCAAACTCAGCTGGTCCTATCCAGTGCCGTTTTTAAAAATTGGTGCAGTATTCCTGTTACTCAAAACTTTGCACATGTGTGTTCTGCAATTTACGGTTTCCACACCCACCCATTTTACAATACCTTGTTGTTATAATTATTGTTTAATTCAAAGGTAGCAATAGATTATGTTGCAAATTACAGTGTACCAAATAAGTAAACACGGGAAGGATGTTGATCCAGGGAGTAATCTGATTGCCAATTATTTGGAGTCAGGAAGGAATTTATTTTTCCCCTTATGAGATATCATTAGATGATTCATCACTGGGGGTTTTGTTTGCCTTACTCTGGATCAACATACTGTAAATACAAATATAGGATAAAGTATCTGTCATCTAAATTTAGAAAAGGTTGCACTTGATGGACATGTATTTTTTCAACTTCCTCTACCATTTAACTATGTCTTGATCACTAATTCTCATACAGGTATAGCTTGTTAGCAACTCTCACTGAATTGCTAATGAACTATTTTTTATTCTATGCAGGAATATTTACTAGTGATACATAAAATAAAAATGTGTGTATGTTATGTACACCTAAGGACAGCATGGGCTGTATAGCAGATCAAACTTCTATAACTTCATTGAAGAGCTAAGTTAACAATGTTTAACTATAAAAGAAAGAGCATTACATGTCATAATATGATACTGTTCAGAGTCTGAAAGATTTACAGAATGCCTTATATTTTACACAGATGTACCTTCTACCCTGCAATCTGGAACCAGCACAACTTTCCTGTTGTAGTGTAGATCAGGGGTGCGCAATCTGAGGGGGGGGGCACAAAATTCTTCATGGGGGGGCGGCGGTTGCAGAGGTCCCACGCTCTTTCCCCAAGGCATTTAAATGAATACCTTACCTTATGTTCGGCGACACGTCAAATGACACCGCGGCGGCAACGTGACATCACGTGACGCCGAAGACAAGGTAAGGAGGGGGCATGAGCAGGGGGGAGCGCAGGCAGGGGGGTGCAGCGGGGAAAGTTTGCACTCACATGGTGTAGATACTTGTTATTTTCCTGCTTTTTTAATGGCCTATTTCCCAAATTCAGGCTTTTCTTCCTTTTCCTGTTTTACATTTAATACGTTATTCCCCAAGCCCCCCCCCTGTATTCTGTCTATGTTGCAGAGCATGGTGTCAATTGTTGGTGCTAAAACATATAGGTTTGCCTGGTATAAATGAGCATTGGAAAGCTCAGCCTCTAAACTAGCTTCTCAGGTTAGATGTAATATCCCCTGAAGGTGTGATGGCAGTCAGATAAGAGAGACTACAGGTTCACACGTTTGTAGGCACAGAATAATGGATATGACACTGCACACGCCTTCTCCTCTTTGTTTCCTAAATTAACTCTTTTGTTCCAATTCATTGTAGAATGACAGTGCCTTTGTTTAAAAGACTACTTTAAATTCTGTGCT